>NC_053490.1:54745025-54912525 GCF_905171775.1 Rana temporaria
TAAGGTGAGCACTAATACAACTCTACAATATATGTGCTCGCTGAACTTTCTCACATAGCTTTCTTTTTAAGGTGGTCTATCTCCTAGCAACCACATTTTGGGAAGACGGAGTTATTGATAGAAAGGTCAGTTGTGCTTCACTCACTTGCACTGTCTAAATGAAACATTTCCACCATTAGGACTACGGAGTATATTGTACGTTGCAGAGATGACAGCTGCTGACAGTTCTCTCCTGTTAACTCAGACTGCTGTCCGAGGATATTATTACATACAGCCTCCGGTATGATGGACAGACATCACGCACTACAAATCACTTCCTTCTAGAGACAATTATGGCAACAGCGGCAGAAGAGACCTCTACACCGCCCTGTCCGATTGATGCCAAGTTCCTTCTCACATACACACATACGTTAAATGATCACCTCACATTGGTGATCATTTACTGCTTTCTCTGCATAGGCGCAGCTAAAAGATCATTAAACTCCTAACTGCTCAGCTCTGATGATGGGATCAATATGAACTGTGAGACTAGATTGGAGCTCTAAATGGTTCTTATTGACTTCTGTGATACAAATTATCTTGGTAAACTGTAAATTTTCCTTGTAATCTTGGGTATTTGGACTTTTAGTGGGAAAATACACGAAACTCCTTGCTCTCAGTAACAAAGTAACTCACGGTTTCATTGCCAGAGGTAACAGCCGAATCCCCGGACGAGCCCCCACGTGTAGCGCTACCCCCGGAGGAGCCGTTGATTAGATTTGGGATCGGCGTATTTAAGTTACCTCTGTGATGTGTCTAGGGGTGATGATGGCAATGAGAGCAGTAACGGAATGTCCAGGCTGTTGGTTGACGTTTTTCAATGCTTTATTTCTGGTCCAACACGACCAACAGTCAACTTGAGGTAGACAGCGTAGGTTGGTGAAAGAAAGATAAACTCTGCAGACCCAGGTTATGGATAGGGAAGCAGTCCTGCCTCCAGTAATTACAATCGTCACATCGCCACTCCAGCCAAAGTGGGTAAAGTGCCCCTGGACAGACCCATCTCACAGGCCTGGCAGCCAGAGCGTCACTTAGAACTTCTGGGAAGGAACAAGTCTCTGCCACAGACTTGGCTCTGATCGAATTAAGATTTTAGGATGAGACCTCTGCCACAGGCCTAGTGCTTGAAAGTTTGGATAATAGAGTGAATCCTCCAAGTGTATCACTTGGGGTCACCGACTGACAGTTTGCCACAAACAACCTGTCAGTGTCCGGTACCCAGATCCCCGATGGTTCGTTCAAGCCCTGTTGGATCACCTGCCTCCGGGCTCACCTCAGACTGATCCCCCACCGAACAGCACAACTTGCTTGGGATCTTCTCAATAGAGATGGGGGACCCAGTAAGTCACTGGGGCCCCTGTATAGCATCAGATGCTCCGGGCCATGAGGACCCAGAGTCAGGAACTCCGCGTAGCACCTGTGCCACGGCCTGGTAGGCCATCTCGTCGGGGCCCGTGATGTGCGCACACCCTAGACCTGGAACCAGGAACCCGCGAAGAACCCCGAGCAATGGCCTCCGCCACAGAAATACCCCTCCCCAGCATGCCCCGCGAGGGAAAACTCCTCTAATTGGCTGCTGGAAGAAGCGGCTCCGCCTGGACCCCTCTGGCGCCACCTACTGTCCAGAGATGAAACAGTATCTCTGGAGTACAGAATGACCCAGAGAACAGTTCAGGGCTGGCGACAGCCGAATTTAGGAAATCAATGAATGAGAGCAAATAACTCTCTCATTCCCCAACTAAATTTAACCATAGCACCTGTACTGATAAGTACACAGGCGCTACACATACATATGCTACAATTACCTCAAGGAGGACCCATACTATGCAGCCTGCTCGTGTCCACCAATGCAGCCCGTGTCCACCAATGCAGCCTGTGCCAGCCAATGCAGCCTGTGCCAGCCAATGCAGCCTGTGTCTGCCAGTGCAACCTATGTCACCAATGCAGTCTGTGCCCGCCAGTGCAGCCTGTGTCTGCCAGTGCAACCTATGTCACCAATGCAGCCTGTGTCCGCCAGTGCAGCCTGTGTCTGCCAGTGCAGCCTGTGTCCGCCAGTGCAGCCTGTGTCTGCCAGTGCAACCTATGTCCCCAATGCAGCCTGTGTCACAAATGCAGCCTGTGTCCATCAGTGCAGCCTGTGTCCACCAATGCAGCCTGTGTCCACCAATGTAGCCTGTGTCCACCAGATCCGCCAGTGCAGCCTGTGTCTGCCAGTGCAACCTATGTCCCCAATGCAGCCTGTGTCACAAATGCAGCCTGTGTCCATCAGTGCAGCCTGTGTCCACCAATGCAGCCTGTGTCCACCAATGTAGCCTGTGTCCACCAGATCAGCCTGTATCACCAAGTCACCAATGTACACTGTGTCCATCAGTGCAGCCTGTGTCCACCAATGCAGCCTGTGCCTACCAGATCAGCCTGTGTCACCAATGCAGCCTGTGTCACCAATGCAGCCTGTGTCTGCCAGTGCAGCATGTGTCCCCAACGCTGCCTGTGTCTGCCAGTGCAGCCTGTGCCTGCCAATGCAGCCCATGTCCCAATGCAGCCTGTGTCCCCAATGCAGCATGTGTCTACCAATAAAGCCTGTGCCTGCCAATGCAGCCCATGTCCCAATGCAGCCTGTGTCCCCAATGCAGCATGTGTCTACCAATAAAGCCTGTGCCTGCCAATGCAGCCTGTGTCCCCAATGCAGCCTGTGTCACTAATGCAGCCTGTGTCCCCAATGGAAGAGAAAGGAGAGCCACCACCTGGTTGATCAGAGCATGGAGAACATAACAGCTTTCATTTCAATAGCTGTGTGTTACCCGCCGCGTGCCGTCATGGGACCCATGGACAGGTAAGTGTCCTGTTATTAAAAGTCAGCAGCTACAGAATTTGATTGACAATTGTGCAGTCATGCAACACTGTACACAAACACATTTTGTATAATTTATTTTTACACAAATAGAGCTTTATTTTAGAGGTATTTAATCACCACTGGGTTTTTTATTTTTTGCTAAATAAACAAATAAAGACCGAAAAGTTTGAAGGAAAAAAAAAACTTTTATAGTTTGTTATAAAATTTTGCCAACATGTAATTTATCTCCTTCACTGATGTGCACTGATGAGGCGGCACTGATGGGCACTGATAGGCTGCACTGGTGGGCACCATTGAGGAGGCACTGGTGGGCATCGATGAGGAGGCACTGGTGGGTGCTGATGAGGCTGCTGCTCTGACAGGCAGCACTGATAGGCGGCACTGATGAGCACTGATTGGCAGCACTGATATGCACTGGTCAGCGGCACTGATGAGGAGGCACTGATGGGCACTAGGGAATTTGTAGTGTGCATATAGCAGTGCACATTCAGTTTTGTACATGCTATGCATGAATCTATCTATTTATACATATAGGAGGTGGCATGGATAGAGGGGGCGGCGCCCCTAATGGATGGGCCGCCACTGGTTTTGTAGCTAACTGTAAGTAAATCAGAATTACATCATTTTTTTGTAACAAATATATAGGGCCAGATTCACAAAGGGGATACGACGCCGTTTCTCCTGATACGCCGTCGTATCTCTGTTTCTATCTATGCGGCTGATTCATAGAATCAGTTACGCATAGATATCCATAAGATCCGATAGGTGTAATTGTTTTACACTGTCGGATCTTAGGATGCAGTACCGCGGCCGCCGCTGGGGGGAGTTTGCGTCGTAAACCAGCTTAGGGTATGCAAATTAGGAGTTACGGCGGATCCACAACGGATTTTCGCGTTCGCTACGTCGCCGCTAGTCTAGTTTCCCGTCGCAAATTAAGTCGTCAGTTTAGGTGCCCTAACTTTAGTCAGCAAACGTATTGATGTCTAAAGTATGGCCGTCGTTCCCGCGTCGAAATTTAAAAATGAACGTCGTTTGCGTAAGCCGTCCGGGAATACGGAAGTACGCTACGCGCGTCGCCGTTCGAAAAAATGACATCACGGCGCGCAAAGCACGACGGGATTTGCGAAACTGAGCATGCGCAGTAGGTCCGGCGCGGGAGCACGCCTAATTTAAATGGCACACGCTCATTTGAATTGGCCCGCCTTGCGCCGGAGGCCGCCGGCGTAGTTTTCATCGCAAGTGCTCTGTGAATCAGGCACTTGCGATGAAAACTTGCGGCGGTGTAACGTATCTACGATACGTTACGCAGCCGCAGTTCTATGTGAATCTGGCCCCTAGATTTTTATGTTATACTTTATACATTTTCTCTCCCCCCCCCCCCGTTCACATATTGTACACTCTTGGTATGACCTTCCTGTGCTACAGCAGAGGCTGAACATCACATTTTGTCAGTGCCAACGACAAAATGTGCCAGTTTGTGGTCCAACTCAGGGATGTGCATGGTGACAATGATGCAGCTGAACCTATAAAGAATTAACATATT
The DNA here is from genome assembly GCF_905171775.1 of Rana temporaria. Lineage (NCBI taxonomy): Eukaryota > Metazoa > Chordata > Amphibia > Anura > Ranidae > Rana > Rana temporaria. The sequence continues at coordinate 54,749,462 of NC_053490.1, forward strand.
GCTTGTCCTGTTAAAATTTTTGACCAATACATTTTGATTTCAAACAAAAACAGCATTTTACTTGTGTCTGTCAGGATTTTAGCTTTGAAGACTGCGGCCCGGATTCAGAAAGACTTACGACGGGCGTATCTGTAGATACGCCGTCGTAAGTCCGAATCCGCGCCGTCGCAACTTTAAGCGTATGCTCAAACTAAGATACGACTGGCGTAAGTCTCCTACGCCGTCGTATCTTAACTGCATATTTACGCTGACCACTAGGGGCGTGTAAGCTGATTTACGCCTAGAATATGTAAATCAGCTAGATACGCCTATTCACAAACGTACGCCCGGCCGTCGCAGTACAGATACGCCGTTTACGTAATGTTTTTTCCGGTGTAAAGTTACCCCTGCTATATGAGGCACAGCCAATGTTAAGTATGGACGTCGGGCCAGCGTCGAATTTTCCGTTGATTGCGTAAGTCGTTCGCGAATAGGGCTGTGCATAATTTACGTTCACGTCAAAAGCATTGACTTTTTGCGGGTTAATTTGGAGCATGCGCACTGGGATACTTTCACGGACGGCGCATGCGCCGTTCGGAAAAAGTGTCATTTACGTGGGGTCACAATAAATTGACATAAAACACGCCCACATCTTCCACATTTGAATTAGGCGGGCTTACGCCGGCCTATTTACGCTACGCCGCCGCAACTTTGCTTTGTGAATACTGCACTTGCCTGTGAAAGTTGCGGAGGCGTAGCGTAAATAGGATACGTTACGCCCGCACACAAATACGCGCTCCCTACCTGAATCTACCCCTGCAACAACGTATGTATTATAAGGCATGCGTGAACCTTGTGGTCCTGTCAATTGAATAGATGCCATACCTGCATGCGTGTTGGGCTATGATGTTTGCTAAAGAAATTCAGGGCACAACATTAAACAGGACATACATTTTTCATGCCAGGAATATATTAAATTTAATTACAGTGCAGCGTTTAACACAAAACCTAATTTGTAACAGTCATTTATCAAGCTGAACACATACAGTAATAACGCAGGGACAACACAAAATTAAGCACTGCCTAGTTCTACAAGATTAAACTGAAAATGAAAGCATTTAATGGAAATTCACATTAAAATGTAAATGACTCTAAGGATGGGAATATTTAGAGTCCTTTGCTCTATTATCTATTTTTTTCAGATAATACTAAAAATGAGCAGAATGAAATTAACTGTTTATATTATGGGTAATTCAGTTTGACTTCATTTGTGGTGTTACCCAATCTCTATATAATCAATTTAAAGGGGTGAGAGCAAACCAATCAGATGCCAGAGACTGCCGACTGTTATACAGAAAGGGCCAGATTCTGGTAGAAGTGCGGCGGCGTAACGTATCATAGATACGTTACACCGCCGCAAGTTTTCATCGCAAGTGCCTGATTCACAAAGCACTTGCGATGAAAACTACGCCGGCGGCCTCCGGCGCAAGGCGGGCCAATTCAAATGGGCGTGTTCCATTTAAATTAGCCGCGCTCCCGCGCCGGACCTACTGCGCATGCTCCGTTTCTTAACTCCCGCCGTGCTTTGCGCGCCGTGACGTCATTTTTTCGAAAGGCGACGCGCGTAGCGTTATTCCGTATTCCCGGACGGCTTACGCAAACGACGTTATTTTTTAAATTTCGACGCGGGAACGACGGCCATACTTTAGACAGCAATACGTTTGCTGACTAAAGTTAGGGCACCAAAAACGACGACTAACTTTGCGACGGGAAACTAGACTAGCGGCGACGTAGCGAACGCGAAAATCCGTTGGGGATCCGCCGTAACTCCTAATTTGCATACCCGACGCTGGTTTACGACGCAAACTCCCCCCAGCGGCGGCCGCGGTACTGCATCCTAAGATCCGACAGTGTAAAACAATTACACCTGTCGGATCTTAGGGATATCTATGCGTAACTGATTCTATGAATCAGTCGCATTGATAGAAACAGAGATACGACGGCGTATCAGCAGATACGCCGTCGTATCTCTTTGGTGAATCTGGCCTAATATTCCCACCATCCCCTAGCCAAGCACAGTATGGAAGAAATAAACTCCTCTTGCTCTTAAGTGGTGCCAATTTCAGTTGGTGGGTTTGTCAAAATGACTTTGCACTGATGAGGAGAGCCTTTAACCACCTCAATACAGGGCACTTTTACCCCCTTCCTGCCCAAGGCATTTTTCAGCTTTTAGCGCTGTCACGCTCTGAATGACAATTGCGCGGTCATGTAACAATGTACCCTAATTAAATCTTTATAATTTTTCCCCACATATAGAGCTTTCTTTTCACCTCTGCAGTTTATATTTTTTGTGCTATAAACAAAAGAAAAGCGTCAATTTTGAAAAAAAAAAAGAAGCAATATTTTGTACTTTTTGCTATAATAAATATCCCCCAAAAATATATATACAGTATAAAACAAAAAATTGTTCCCTCAGTTTTGTCCGATACTTATTTTACATATTTTTGGTAAAAAAAAAACGCAATACGCGTTTATTGATTGGTTTGTGCAAAAGTTATAGCGGCTACAAAATAGGGGATAGATTTATACCATTTTTATTTTTTACTAGTAATGGCAGCGATCTGCGATTTTTATCGTGACTGTGATATTGCGGTGGACACATCGGACACTTTTAACACATTTTTTGGACCATTGTGATTTATACAGCGATCCTTGCTATAAAAATGCATTGATTACTGTATAAATATGACTTGCAGGGAAGGGGTTAACACTAGGGGGCGATCAAGGGGTTAAATGTGTTCCCTAGGGAGTGATTCTAGCTGTGGGGGGAGGGGACTGACTAGGGGAGGTGACAGATCAGTGTCCCTATGTACAAGGAATACGCCATCGGTCTCCTCTCCCTAAGGCCTCGTACACACGATCAGTCCATCAGATGAGAACGGTCCGAAAAACCAATCGGGTCAGAACGCGGTGATGTAAAACACAACAACATGCAGAAAAAAATGAAGTTCAATGCTTCCAAGCATGCGTCGACTTGATTCTGAGCATGTGCAGGTTTAGAACCAACGCTTTTGCATACTAACCATCGGTTTTGACCTATCGGTTACCAGTCCATCGGTTCAATTTTAAAGCAAGTTCTAACATTTTTGACCGAAGGATAACTGACCGATGGGGCCTACACACGATCGGTTTGGACCGATGAAAAGGTCCTTCAGTCCGTTTTCATCGTTTTGACCGATCGTGTGTACGCGGCCTAACATGACATGGATCTGTGTGTTTACACACAGATCCACGGTCCTGTTCAGTTACTGCGCAATCGCGGGCACATCGGGTACCCAGTGACGTGGCGGGCGCCCGCGCCCCCTAGTGGCTCGGGAAGGCGAACATGTCATATGACGTCCGGCCAGAACGAGAGCCTCATCGTCCCGCAGTCGCGGTAGTCTAGTGGTTAAAGGGGCAGGTCAAATTTTTCAGTGTATCATTGTTTATTTTTTGATTAGTGTCCTTTTTTTGAATGTCATGATTATTTATTGTTATTATAAATATTATTTTAATCAAACTCTGGCTTTGTAAATGCTACTAGGTGTTGTTTCTGACAAACTGCTTCCTCTCCGAATAATGAAAAAAATATATTTATTCAAATTTTCCTGGGGCATTCCTGTAGTATCTCATAGACAGAAAGATGGTACCAAGTAGATACTACTACATATGGCTAGACAACAGGCTGGACAGCAGTTAAAGGATCTCCCCATTACCAGGGCTATCTTAATGAGAGGGCACACCTGGGCACTGCCCAGGGGCCCCAGCTGCATAGGGTGCCCCTGCACTTCTAAGTGCACCTTAAGCCCACGCTGCCTCAAAATTGGGGGCCCCACAATGGCACTGAAAGTGATTAATACACAGGGGAGGCAGGCTGGCAGCGGTGCGCCGTGCTATGCAGAACGATACCTATTATTTCACATTCAGCAGGGAGGGGCAGGGCCGGAGCGCCAGTGATGCTCTGGGGTGTAGATGCTTGAGAAAGGAGCGCGCTCTGTCACAGGAAAGCGCCAGCTCTGAAACGCCATCCATTCCAGTGACATCACCGTGGCTCACGCTGCGCTCCATACCTCTCTCCCAACACTGTCACCGCACCAGCCGTTTTTTACTACTGCACGGACGGACCTGACATAGAGGGACACAGGAGCACCTTAGCTAACACCTAGCGCGGAAGGACGCCACAAAAGGGACTATTTTTAATGATCTACTTGCCAGATCTCTACTACTCTCATGTAAGTGGATGCTGTAACCTATGATTTATTAAAGCTTTTTTGCCGTTAACTTGGAGGCGCCTTCTCTTTTCTTTTTCCTTACATATAGTTAATGTGGAGCTCCACCCAAAAGGGGAATCTCCGCTTATCTGCCTCCTACCTACTCAATGTCTGTTTACCTGCACTGTCTCCATTGTAGGGGCCCCAGAGCATTACTTTGCTCAGGAGACCATGATGCTAAGACAGCCCATTACCTCTGATCTTGTCTTCGGGTCTCCAACATTTTATATATATATATATATATATATATATATATATATATATATATATATATATATACATATACACACACATGGGCGTCCGCAGAACTTTTTTCAGGGGGAGGCATAATTTTATGGTCACCCATGCAATATAAAAAGATGTACAATCTCTAGGCTATATTTATATGGGCATGGCATGCCCAAAGTAACGCTGAGTTATCTCTTATATAACAAATATATCATTCCAGTGGAAAGATATATGTGTTATATAAGACACAATTCAGCTTCACTTCGTTTCGGCAATTACTCAGGCCAGGTGTACCATGCCCATATAAATATAGCCATTGCAATACATCTGTTGTGGCCATATTTGGATCTTGATGAAAACAGCCTATACAAAGTGAAGAAGATAAATCATCTCTTAACATACACAGACATATCTTTCCAGTAATAGCTGTCCAACTTTCCAGCAATATATAAATCAAATTGCTCCTCCTAACTAGTGTTGAGCAGAATATGCCATATTCGATTTCGCGATATATCTCGAATATATATTCGAATATTCGAGATATATTCGCTAAATTCGAATATTCGTGATATTTTATCGAAATTAAATGATTGCGATTTTTCGCTATTGCGAATGCGAAAATAATTGCGATTTTTTGATAACTGCGGTAGGAGCACTCTGATTGGCTCAGAATATTCGTGATATTTTATCGAAATATCGCAACATGCGAATGCGATATTTATTGCGCAATTTCGACAAATCCTCGAGGAGCGGTCTGATTGGCTCAGAATATTCGTGATATTTTATCGAAATATCGCAACATGCGAATGCGATATTTATTGCGCAATTTCGACAAATGCTGTAGGAGCACTCTGATTGGCTCAGAATATTCGTGATATTTTACAATACAAAATAATTGCGAATATTCGGCAAATGCGGAAGGAGCACTCTGATTGGCTCAGAATATTCTTGATATTTTACAATACAAAATAATTGTGAATATTCGGCAAATGCGGAAGGAGCACTCTGATTGGCTCAGAATATTCTTGATATTTTACAATACAAAATAATTGCGAATATTCGGCAAATGCGGAAGGAGCACTCTGATTGGCTCAGAATATTCTTGATATTTTACAATAGAGAATAAAAAGTGTTTTGCATTGGTGGTGATTCTTTACTCTATCCATCTGTCACAGCCGTTTGTCAATCAAACACCTTGAAGATTGAACACGTTCATGCTGCATGCTTTGGACTTTTTTTCACTTCACATATCAAAGACATTTTTATGAAAGATTATTTTTCTATTATTGGGACTATATTTCTTTATATATTTGTTTCACTGTGTATTTCACAAGTTATTTGCGCTTGCTTATTTTATAATTTGCCCACATGTCTTGTCACTAGACATATTTTTTATTATTGTAGAGCGACTCCATTTTCTGTCTTGTATTAATTTATGTTGTATAACATTTTTGAGTTGCTGCTGTATTCTCCCCTTTTTTAAGGTATGCGCAATTTTTTCCTTCTTACAAAAAATAATAATGTCAAACATACAAATATTCATAACATACACATACACAAAGCCCCCCCCCTTTTGCATCAGAGACAATCAGAGTTCTCCTACCACAGTTATCGAAAATTCGCAAATCATTTTCGCATTCGCAATAGCGAAAAATCGCAATTTTTTTTTTTTTCAATTTGGCAACATAAAAGGATCGCCTCAGCTTAGCTACTCGGCCCAGGGTCTCTAATCATACCAGCAATGCTTTTAGACGTTGATAGGATGTGATCTGTTTTAAAAATCAAATTGAAAAAATGCGAATATTCGGAATTGCGAATATTCACTGCGAAATTCGAAATATAGCGCGATTTCTCGAATATGCTATATTCGAGTCGAATATTCGCAATGCGAATATTCGTGAGCAACACTACTCCTAACTGCTGTTACCCGTGGTTCTTCTTCTGTTGCTTGCAACTGTATATGCCACTCACTTCAGTTCAGGATTTCCTGTGATGTGATGATTAGGCACTGGCAGCGTATCACTCGGCGGCTCGGCCAGTGACTGCACTGAGTAGGTGGCACCGACACCAGCCGGATCTACACAACATGTACACAAGCAGGCAGCCGATCACTGAAGAGGAGCGTCAGAACGGCCGAGCTGCCGAGCCATCTCATCCGATAATCGGGCCGGTGGTAAGGGAGGGACATCAGATATGTCAGGACAGAGAGCAGCTGGCTGACTCAGAAAAAAGGCATCGGCGGCCACTGCTGCTGACAACTACAACACCTTCTTGATGATTCCAGGGGGGAAATTGCCCCCCCTTGCCCCTACCTGTGGACGCTGTAACAGAACGTCCCACACTCTGCTTGAGTGCTTCCGTCATATACCGCTTCCTATCAGTCTGGATATAGATATTAGATATTCCAGCTGCTCTCAAGCACACAACGAGATGATACTTGTTTGTCTGCTGAACATGGAGTCTTTAATAGAACCAAGAATACAACCTTATATACAGTTAGAGGAGGTAACCAGAACATAAATTAACATGAGCTAATTAACTAATCATTTACCCAGACTAGGCGACTCCTAGATATGACCTTTTCATGGTAGACGTCACGGCTCCTCGCTCACCTGCTATACAATACACATTATCATAAGTGTAAACACAGGACATCTACACACAATAGCAGGGTCAATTAGCACAGAGAACAGACAGATGGCTGGAGGTGAGGATATTAGCATCTAACAGTATGTGTTCCAACAGTATGAATGAGTCACTCTTACAATTCACCCGTTGAGTTCAGAATCAACAAAGTGAGTGAGTGAGAAACTTATATAGCGCAACACATGCGAACTGAATCGCCTCTGGGGGCTTGGTATCCATTCCCTGGGCCCTCAGAAGAGATGGGTCTTGATCTTTCTCCTGAAGGCCAGGTGGTTTACCTCCAATCGGATGGTGGTTGGTAAAGCGTTCTATAGTCTGGGTCCTTGGACCGCAAATCTTCGTTCTCCTTTGGACTTGTATCTGGCTTTGGGTATCTGGAGTAGATTTTGGTTGGTGGATCGCAGAATGCGATTGGTGTTGTGAGCTTTTAGTTTCTCGTATAGATATTGGGGGGCATTTCCCAGAATACACTTATGCGTTAGACAGAGTGCTTTGAACGTGATTCTGTCTTTTACGGGCAACCAATGAAGGGATCTGAACGAAGGTGAGATTGATTCCCATGTTTTTTTCCCAGTCACAAGTCGAGCGGCTGTATTTTGAACGACTTGCAGACGAGTGATTTGGTATTTTGGTAAACAGTATGTAGTTCTTTACAGATATCCTGGAATATATTGTGGATAATAATTACATAATAATCCCATCTCAGGTATTCCAAGATATCATTTCTCAGTCATCCTATGACTCTAGTGGACATAGGATTATTTTAGACATAAGAGGGTCCGGGGATGTCGCGGGTGAGTCTGTCACAGACGCCTATAGCAGTGTAGCGAAAGGCTACACTGCCGAGTTGCCTTACCAGCAATGGTGAAGGCAGCGGCGCTGATATTGCTGAACTCCAGGACAGGTAAGTGTCCTAATGTTAAAAGTCAGCAGCTACAGTATGTGTAGCTGCTGACTTTAAATTTTTAAAGGGGCGGGCGGAATTCCTCTTTAAATCACATTGCTAATTGCATTTTGTACTTGTTTGTGACCTAAATACAGAAATTTGCCTTTAACTGTAATTGTGTAACTTTTGGAAATGCCAGTAAAACCTTGGCTTTGCCAGTAAACTTTGGCTGTTGTGTCACTGAATCTCAATCTGGTAGGTTGGCAACACTGATGGTGGCGCCTAGCAGCCATCTCGAGGGCATTGAAGGTCTACACTTTCACAGTAAAAGAACATAAAATACTAATGCAGACATTGTATTGCCCTATAGGAAGACTTTTGTTTCTAACATTTGGTCCAGGCAACCTTTTGGGCAAGAATTTAGAGTAATAGGCAGGACAGGCTTTATATCTGCACTCACACTCATAACATGAAAGTGTGTATGTGACTCAAGTCCACTATAAGTCACGATGAGCTCTAAAATGTAACATCAGCTTAGTGAAATATGCTGCGCAGTGCCAGACTACCAAATAGGCCGAGTAGGCATCGGCCTATGGGCCCAACATCATTTAACGGATCAAAATAATATTGATTTGATCTTGAAAGAAAATTACAATGAAGCTTTCTTAAATTGTTTTCAAAAAGATAGAAAAAATTTAATAACTCAAAGAAATGTAAATCTTACTCTCTAGACATAATACTGTATTAATGTAATGTACAACCGTAGAGATCAGGTTCACATAACAGTTTGTCTCTGAAAAGCTCATTTTCTTTCATCTGTCAGTTTGTAAAAAATGTTGCTGCAATCTATGTACGTGTAATGTACAGTAGTGATGGTCATCTCCATCTAGCAGCCAACGTGCATACTACTTAGCTCAACAAAAAGTTTTATCAGTAGTCGTCTCTAAGAAATAGTGCCACATCCAATTAAAGCGGAGTTCCAGCCACAATTTCACTTTTTAAATATAAATACCCCTGTAATACACAAGCTTAATGTATTCTAGTAAAGTTAGTCTGTAAACTAAGGTCCGTTTTGTTAGGTTGTTACAGCATTTAGACACTTTATAAAATAGAAATTGACTGGGGCCATCTTAAGTGTGTGCATCATGAAGCCAGACTGTATGACTTCCTGGATTTCAGCCTTGCAGATCTCGCACATGTTCAGTGCTGCACAAGCAGTGTCAGATCAGGTTTCAGCACCTGTACTGTCCAAGTCACATGATTCTTTGAGACTGGGGAGTGCACAGACTCCTGGAAAGTTACACCCACTACATTCCCAGGAGTCTGTGCGGTGTAGGTTAGGAAGCTTAAGCACCTAGATGCAGGAAGAGGGAAGATTAACTATTCTGCCTAGCAACAACACTTTGAAGGCATCTAAAAAAAAAAAAAATTCGTAAAGGACTAATGACATTTTTTTAAAACTACTGATGTAATGTTATATTTATGGGTGGAACTCCACTTTAATGAATCGAGAAACAAAAGGGAGATCCCCTAGTGGACTTTAAAGGCACCAAAATATATGAACTCAAAAAGTAAAAAGTGAACTTTTTGAGTTCATATATTTTGGTGCCTTTAAAGTCCACTAGGGGATCTCCATTTTGTTTCTCGATACTACTTAGCTCAATGTTATCCCACTAGGGCAGTGATGGTGAACCTTGGCACACCAGATGTTTTGGAACTACATTTCCCATGTAGTGGAGCATCATGGGAAATGTAGTTCCAAAACATCTGGGGTGCCAATGTTCACCATCACTGCTCTAGAGCATGCGCATGAGAAACCTCTAGAAACCCGTTAGGGGGGCCCCAAGGTATCGACTGCCTAGGGGCCTCCACAGAGTTTAATCCAGCACTGATGCTGCTGCATTTTTAATAGTGGGCACAGTACTCTGTTTGCAAGTGTGTACCAGCAAAAGCATTTAAATGCTGCATTGAGAATGTATTTATACTATTACTTGCCCTTTTCACACCGCTGTTAGTTGTCTGTTAGATATAATTTTTTGGCTGCGACTGAGCCATTATTCAGCTCTGCTACACTGCTTTTCCTCTTATTCTCCTGGCTAAATTCAGCCTGATGAGTTAAAATAGACAACTCAGTGAACACATTACAATTCAACAGAGAGGTACGTGCTCAGTCCCAGCATTCTGGAGTGATCACAAAGCACTGTTGTCCAATCATTGTCTTTTTTTTATTAGACAAACTTTATTAAGATTTATATTGTACAGTGAGGAAACGCTGGTGTAGATTTTGCTTATATTTTGCCTTCCTTACCAAATCCCCATCGACATGCTAATGAAATATTTCCTATAAAGCTGTTCTGTTTTCATTACATATGTTTTTTTTAGACTCTCTGTGCTTTTCAATGCAAATATTATTATTATACAGGATTTATATAGTGCCAACAGTTTGCGCAGCGCTTTACAACATGAGGGCAGACAGTACAGGTACAATACAATTCAATACAGGAAGAATCAGGGGGCCTTGGGCAATCTAAAAGATGCAATGCAGATAGATCATGACGGGGATGCCAAAAAACATCACAGTACCCTGCCTCAGTACTGCTCCTAACCATCTCAGCTCCAGAAGGTTTTACCTCCTTCATGACCAGGCCATTTTTTTGCTATTTGCGCTACTTTAACTGGCAATTGCACGGTCATGCAACACTGTACCCAAACAAAATGAATTTGCATTTTTTCACAAAAATACAGTTTTCTTTTGGTGGTATTTGATCACCGCTGTTTGTTTTATTAAACTAAAAAAGATTGAACATTTTGAAAAAAATTGTTTTACTTTCTGGTATAAAACATATCCAGTAAAATAACAAAAATAAAAAATAAATGTCTTCATAAATTTAGGTCAAAATGTATTCAGCTTACTTATCTCTTTCCTTAGCTCTAAGTGTTGTTTCTCTCTGGTGTTTTGTTCCTCTGTTATCAGCATGAGTCACTTCTGAGAGGTTTTCCTGACACATGAGATACATATATGTGTGTGTGTGGGGGGGGGGGGGGAGCTCAGAATGTAGCTTGTCTACTCACAACACAGTTCTTCTGCTGTGTGGAGGGGGGGGGGTGTTCCTATTCACCAATCAGCTCCCACACAGACTCTCCGCCCCCTTATTTGTGCTTTTTTTGTTTGTTTTATTAAACGAAAAAAGATTGAACATTTTGAAAAAAAAATTCTGGTATAAAACATATCCAGTAAAATTTTTAAATTAAAAAACGAATTTCTTCATAAATTTAGGTCAAAATGTATTCTGTCTTTGGTAAAAACAAATCCCATTAAGTGTATATTAATTGGTTTGCATGAAAGTTATAGCATCTACAAACTATGGTATACACTATATACTGGAATTTTTTTTTGATACTACTAATGGCGTTTATCAGTGACTTATAATGGGACTGTGATAGTGTAGCAGGCAACCTGACACTAACTGATACTGAGTGGGAACTAACTAGCTGCCACTGACATCACCAATAACACTAATACATTAATCAGTGCTAATAATATCCAGGGGTCTACAAACTACGTCCTTTCAGCTGTTGTGGAACTACACGTCCCATGAGGCATTGTAAAACTCTGACATTCACAGATATGACTAGGCATGATGGGAAGTGTAGTTCCTGGACAACTGGAGGGCCTTAGTTTGGAGACCCCACACTGTCACTGTACTAATGACACCGGCTGGGAAGGGGTTAACATCTCGGTAAATTAAGGAGTTAAATGTGTGCTTCACAATGTGTAATGTGTCCCGATTTTTACTAAATATCTCTTTGTTTCTTATCACTGTTTTGCAGGGAGAAGAATAAGACAGATTTTTCCCTCTGTACAGAACCCTGTGTTGTTTGTCAACACATGGCTCTGGGCGGTGATTAGACACAGTGGTTCAACAGGTCCCAGCCATGAATCATTGTACATTTTTTATAACAAAAGATATGTTGTGAGTCTATTTTTTCATTAAATGCTTCTCCCTGCCTGTCAGCTGTCATATTGAGCTAAGCATGCACAGCTCAGTATACAATTATGGCACCTGCTGTGCACTGTGATGATGTGGCTCCCATGTGCATGCACAGGAGTAATGCCATTAAGGCCTGCCCATTTAAGTGGCCAAATACACAGAACCCAGAAGAAAGATCTGGCGAACATAGGACCCACGAAATTGGTGACAGCGCAGCACTAGATGGCACTGGTAAATGGTACATACTGCCACATTATGGCATAAACCACCTGGGGGCCTACAGTATGTAATTTAAAAACATAAAGGGTGTTTAATACCGCCTTAAGAGCCTTAAAGTGGTTGTAAACTACAGTCACAGAATCTGAGCAAAGCACATATCTGCAGTGTTTACTTATCTCTCTCCAAAGCTCTAAGGGCCAGATTCACAAAGCAGATGCGCCGACTTAACTTGAGATGCGCGGCGTAATTGAAATTTGCACCGCGCGTATTTTTGCACCTGATCCTCAAAACGAGATACGCCCGAAATTCAGTTTTTTCCGTCCTACCTAAAATAATTACACCGGCGCTTCTTCGCACGCAAAATACGCTAGACACGCCGCTGTTTTAATAGGCAAAGATGCAAATGAGGGAGATAAGGCGATCCACAAAATTAAGTGTGTGCGGCGTAGACTACGCCCTGTGCGCTTCTGTTAGTTTCATGGTGTAAAATTACACTTTATAAAAGGTGCCCTAATTTTACACAAGCCGTGTAAAGGTCAGCTAAAGCAACACCATTAAGGAAGAGCTGAGCACACACACTTGCAGGACAACAATCTGGATGCCAACATGCCAGGGGCATCCATGCTCATAGCTATACTAGTGACTTCAGTAACAGAGGGTACCCCCTCTTCTGAGGGAACAGCAGTCAGGAGACGCCTCGCAGAATGCATCTTTGCTCAGTAAACAGCATGCGCCGTACCAACGGCCCTCATTTACATGGGGTCACGGTTACTTTACATGTAGCACGCCCACTACCTGCCTAATTTGAACTAGGCGGGGTTACGCCGGGCCATTTTCGCTACGCCGACGTAACTTAGGGAGCAAGTGCTTTGTGAATACTGGCCTTGCCTCTCTATTTTACGTTGGCGTAGCTCAAATGAGCTTAAACATACGCCGATGTATGTGAATCTGGCTAATAGAGTTTTCCACAGACATATAGAAACCAACCTCATGACCAAAGCGCAATAATAAGTGAAACATATTGAAGCTGGTATCAGCAAGCCAACACCGACATGTCCATGGAGTCAAGCCCCTAGAGGGCCCAAAAAGTAACACTATCATTCGTATGAAAAAAAACAAACTAACATAAAAAAAAATACTAAAAAATAAAAACAAAAAAAGATTTATGTGGAATTGTCCTTGATATAAACTTGATAATTCCTTTTGCTCTGTGTGCCTCCCTTTGTGTCATTAGAGAGCCTAGTATTCTGTGATTTATGTGGATTTACTTCTTATTGATCTCTCACTGTATATACGAATTGCTTTTCTCCTCTCTGCAGACACCTCATTTTTGAGAGCAATGACTGTGGAGCCTCTGTGTTCATCTCTTTCCATTTCAGAGGCTGTTAAATAAGGAAAAGTGGAAAGGAAAGTTGTGTGCTTTGCTAATTCTGAAAAAAGTTCTAATTTTCGAGTCCTTGCAGCCAATGTGTGTACAGTAGATGCTCAGTCCACTGTGCAATCTTCTCCATGCATGAGAGGGAAGATTCATCAAGCTTGTAATGAAGTAGCATGGTCTAGATTCTAATTTAGATTGGGTATGAGGGTAAATTTAACCCATCACCGAGCTTAGCCAGTAGATAATTATTCTATTGTTGTATGTGTTCATTGTGCTGGAAAGGGAATTTGTTTAACAAAATGTTTAACTCCTAGACACACACATTTAGGGGGGCTTCCACTTTCATAGAAAACATTAAATAAATACCAAACTGGGTTATGTATTGTGTTTTCTTGAATTCAAATTTAGTATATTTTTCACCAAAAAGTTAGATTTGAAAAACCGCTGCGCATGTGACATAAAAATTGGCAAAACCCACTAATTTAATTTTTACGGCCTCTGCTTTAACCATTTAAATACTGGCACTTTCACCCCGTTCCTGCACAGGCCAATTTTTAGCGCTGTTGCACTTTTTAATGACAATTGTGTGGTCATGCAACACTGTACCCAAACTAAATTGTTATTATTCTTCCCCACAAATAGAGCTTTCTTTTGGTGGTATTTAATCACCAGTGGGGTTTTTCATTTTTTGCTAATAAATGAAACAGACTGAACAGTTTGAACCAAAAATTTGGGCTCTTTCACACAGGCGATCCCCCGGCAGACTCTGCTTTGCTCAACGGGGGATAGAGCCGTTAAAACCTGCTAAAGGAGGCGGAAGACAGGTCCGTCTTCGCTCACTGTGCTGATACGGACCTGTCAGAGCCCTGCTCTCCTCTATGGGGAGATTGGATGAAAACGGACTGCCTGTCCTTTTTATCCGATCCACCAAACGCATAGAAAATAGAGTCGCCGTCCGCCTGGATTTCACAGACAGGATCGGATCAGATAACAACTGGTGTCAGCGGACATGTCACTGCTAACATCCACTTCCCCTTATAGGAGTGAATGGATCGTGCGATCAGGTCTGCCTAAAAAACTGACAAGTGGACCTGATCGGAAAGCCTGTGTGAAAAGTGCCTTTTTCTTCTTTTATGTTATAAAATTTTGCAAATACATAATTGTTCTTCATAAATTTTGCTCAAAATGTATTCTGCTACATTTCTTTGGTGAAAATAACCCAAATCAGTTTATACTATTTAGTCTGTGTGAAAGTTATAGAGTCCAAAAACTATGGGATAGATAGATAGATAGATAGATAGATAGATAGATAGATAGATAGATAGATAGATAGATAGATAGATAGATAGATAGATAGATATGAAAATTTATCAATCCTGATGTACTCTCATTTCTTGAGGCCCTAAAATACCAGGACAGTAGAAATACCCCCCAAATTACCTCTTTTTGGAAAGCAGACAGTCCAAGGTATTTAGTAAGAGGCATGGCGGGGTTTTTGAAATTTGATTTTTTTGTCATAATTTTTTGGAAAATGCAGAAATAAAAAAAAAAAGAATCACAATTTTTTTTTTTTTTTACATACTGCCACTGATGCAGTACAGCGTCATCATTTAACTGGTGTGACTGTGATCAGGGACACTGACTGGTGACAGTATGAAATTATTATTATTTTTTTAATAATTTTTTTTTTTTTTTACATTCTTTTTTTTAAACACACTGTGACCAGAGCAATATAATGTTACCATAGTAACATTGTACTGCTCTAGGGAAGATTTTGTTTTTACACATTACGTTTGCCTATAGCAATGTATTACATTGCTAAAAGCAATCATTTTACTGAATGAGCCTAGGTTCACACTACTGCAATGCGATATACTGCAAATTTGATACGTTTTTTTTTGTCCTGTGTGAGTTGCGAATTTGCCTTGCGTTTTGAGGTAGACAAGTGTGAATTTACCGCAGTTTTTCCGCAAATTTACCGAGGCAGACAGTGAACAATTCGCAGAGATGTGAACTGTGTGCTGCAAGTTTACTGCAAGTTCAATTGAAGCCAATGAAGATAAATTCGCACTACACCATAGGAATTTTCATCGCACCCGCAGTCAACATACACAGGACCCTTTTTTTTCCTCGCACCAAATTCGCAACGCATAGATGTGAACCAAAGCCATGGAATACTATGCTTTTTACATGACCTGCAAATCTGTGTGTTCCTAAACGCATCAAATCCGCTGTAAATTCGCATCAGTGTGAACCCAGGCTGGGGGCCGGTTCACACTGCTGTGATTCGAGAACCTTGCAAATCCACTGCGGATTCCCACATTGCATGTCTTCCCTTGGCAGTTCACACCGTTCCGCTGCCCTATGCGAACTACTGGGAGTGTCAGTTAAAAGTTAATGACACCCCCAAATCAGTTTGCAGTTTGCGATCTGCAAACTCGGACAGGAATCGGATCGCATAGCTGTTCACATTCGATTCTGCTGCGGACCAAAAAAAGGGTCCTGTGCGAGTTTGATGCAAATTCAGATAGTATGGCTGAAATCGCATCGCACAGCAGTGAGTTGCAAATCACACCTGATCTCAGACATCGCACCAGTGGAAACCGGCCCTAAAACTGATTCATTCAGTCTGTTTTGTTGTGATAAGCTGTGATTGTTCAAAGCTGATCACATGGTATGGATGGACTGTGATTGGCCCTGTCTGTATCATGTGATCAAATTGACCAACCACAGCTAGCAACACAATTGTACACATTAGATGACCTGAAAGAAAACCATCCATTGTGTACAACTGTTATGTGACCTGCTGTGATTCGTCACAGCGGTCGCATTGGTACTGGCACCGAGCCGATTTACTGATCAGTCATCTGTCCACGGGACACGGCCGGTGACAGCGTCGTGGGGTGCGATCCAGGAAGATATCATATGAAATCAGGATTTTAGACTATTTTGCACTGATTGACTGTGTAGCAAATGCCTCTGGTGACAAGTGAGCAAGATTAATGCCCTGTACACACGATCTGAGTTTCCGTCGGAATAGACTCGGACGGGTTTTTCCGACAGAATTCCATTCAAACTGTCTTGCATACACACGGACACACCAAATTCTGACCGTCAGAAACGTGGTGACATACAACACTACGACAAGCCTAGAAATATTAAGCTCAATGCTTCCGAGCATGCATGTTTTTTTCTCCGTCTGAGTTCCACACAGACAAACGGAATTTCCATCGGAAAAAAAAAGAGAACATGTTCTCTTTCTAATTCCGTCGGAAAAAATCCGATGGGGCATACACACGGTCAGAATATCTGATGAAAAAATGTCGTCTGACTTTTTCTATCGGAAATTCCGATCGTGTGTACAAGGCATAAGAGCATTGAAAGTGTATGTAACGGCAAAAACGAACATTTCAGAGCTGTCATTAGAGTGAGAGATGAGTGGAATATTCCAATGGAAATACCCAATCCAGTGACATCTCTCTAAAATGGGAATTCCGTTCACTTTGAGGGGGGCTTTATTTCACTTCCTGTTGTATATCTTCAAAACAGGAAATCAAGGGAAATCATCATCACAATCATCAATACAGAGACAGCAAAAGTAACACGGTAGGAGTTTTAACCTTTCTCAACCCAAGACAAAAAAATAAATAAGCTTTTTCGATACACTGTACTCTTATGCCGCGTACACACGATCGTTTTTCGGCATGTAAAAAACAGCGTTTTTAACCACTTGAGATCCGCGCTATGGTCGAAAGACGTCCACAGTGCGGCTCTCAAGTGCCGGGTGGACGTCCCTGGACGTCCTGTTGTTGTTGTTCCCTGTGCGCGCCGCTGGCGGCGCGCAGCGGGGAAACAACGTGCCCGGCGCATCGTTCGGGAGCCGATGCGAGTGCCTGGCGGCCGCTATGTCCGCCAGACACCCGCGATCATCGGTGACACAGCAGGACGTGGAGCTCTGTGTGTAAACACAGAGCTCCACGTGCTGTCAGGGAGAGAGGAGACCGATCTGTGTCCCTTGTACATAGGGACACAGCATCGGTCACCTCCCCCAGTCAGTCCCCCTCCCCCCACACAGTAAGAACACAATGAGGGAATACATTTAACCCCTTCCTCACCCCTAGTGTTAACCCCTTCCCTGCCAGTCACATTTATACAGTAATTAGTGCATTTTTATAGCACTGATCGCTGTATAAATGTGAATGGTCCCAAAATTGTGTCAAAAGTGTCCGATACGTCCGCCACAATATCGCAGCCCTGACAAAAAAAATCGCAAATCGCCGCCATTACAAGTAAAAAAAAAAAAACATAAATCTATCCCCCATTTTGTAGGCGCTATAACTTTTGCGCAAACCAGTCGCTTATTGCGATTTTTTTTTTTTTTTTTACAAAAATACGTCGAAAAATACGTATCAGCCTTAACTGAGAAACAAAATATAAAAAAAAAAAAAAAATTGGGATATTTATTATAGCAACAAGTAAAAAATATATATATATTTTTTTTAATTGTTGCTCTTTTTTTGTTTATAGCTCAAAAAATAAAAACCGCAGAGGTGATCAAATACGACCAAAATAAAGCTCTATTTGTGGGGAAAAAAGGGCGCCAATTTTGTTTGGGAGCCACGTCGCGCGACCGCGCAAATGTCAGTTAAAGCGACGCAGTGCCGGAAGCTGAAATTTCGCCTGGGAACGAAGGGGGTTTATGTGCCCAGTAAGCAAGTGGATAAAAAATGTAATGTAATTTAAAACAATCGTGTGTGGGCTTCACATCATTTTTCGGGTTGAGACGGGAGCACTCGTTCTGGTAAAACTACCGTTCGTAATGGAGTAAGCACATTCATCACGCTGTAACAGACAACAAAGCGCAAATCGTCTTTTACTAACACGGAATCAGCTAAAGCAGCCCCAAGGGTGGCGTCATCCGAATGGAACTTCCCCTTTATAGTGCCGTTGTACGTGTTGTACGTCACCGCGCTCTGCTAGAGCATTTTCTTTTAACGATCGTGTGTAGGCAAGGCCGTTTTAATGATGAAGTTGGAAAAAACGTTTTTTCTAGAGGCTGAAAAACAAAGTTTTTTACATGCCGAAAATCATGTGTACGCAGCATTAGGGAATACTGCTGCCTCAGTCAGCACTGAAAGAAGATACCTTGGTCTTCTCATGTTGTCTCATTTTCACACTGGTAGAAGTAAAATATAGCAGTCAGGTGATACGTAGGCGCCGCCCCCTTTCGCAGACATGACGCCGATATAAAATGACTCATTTGCGAGTGTGAAGTAGTTAGTGCTGACAATAATTATCTGACACATGAATCAAACTAATAGGCTGCTACATCCATTCACGTCGGCTTCTGGAAAGGAAGAAGAGGTACGCAGCACAATGTTTCCGTTACCTGTAGGATGGGGATATTTATAGCGAGAACGCAATCGTATGCTAAATCTATTTACCGGAAACTCTCAAGGCTTTAAAACAAATGATATTTATCAATACACTTGGCCCATTATTCTTTGCCAAATATATTTATGATGATTTCATAAAATGTGCTGCTGAAACATTTTTATAAAGAAACTGAAAGGGCTCTTTAATGCGCATTAACGTATCAACAGCGTTATTAAACACTTTTATTGCAGACGCATGGCACAGGCATTCAAGACAATGGGCAATGCTGCTCAAACGTTTTTAATTATGTCTTACAAAATAGGAAATTATGCTCTTTTACACTTTGCAATTGTACCTGAAATGCGCTGGAAATGGCATAGCAGTGTTTACAGTCAGGGCTGGATTTCAATCTCAGGAGCCTAAAGAGAGAATCCCCCCCGCCAAAAAACAAACATGTAAGACCAACTTTGTTTTTTGCTTGATAAAATAGTACAAATCCTCTCCCCCAAATCCATCTCCTAGCACTAATCCCTCCTCCCTCAAATCCCTCTCCTAGCATAAATCCCCCCTCCCTCAAATCCATCTCCTAGCACAAATCCCCCCTCCCTCAAATCCATCTCCTAGCACAAATCCCCCTCCCCCAAATCCATCTCCTAGCACAAATCCCCCTCCCCCAAATCCATCTCCTAGCACAAATCCCCCCTTCCCCAAATCCATCTCCTAGCACAAATCCCCCCTCCCTCAAATCCATCTCCTAGCACAAATCCCCCCTCCCTCAAATCCCTCTCCTAGCACAAATCCCCCCTCCCTCAAATCCCTCTCCTAGCACAAATCCCCCCCAAATGCCCCCTACCTCAAATCCCTCTCCTAGCACAACCCCCCCCCCAAATCCCCCCCCCTCAAATCCCTCTCCTAGCACAAATCCCCCCTCCCTCAAATCCCTCTCCTAGCACAAATCCCCCTCCCTCAAATCCCTCTCCTAGCACAAATCCCCCCCCCAAATCCCCCCTCCCTCAAATCCCTCTCCTAGCACAAATCCCCCCTCCCTCAAATCCCTCTCCTAGCACTAATCCCCCTCCCTCAAATCCCTCTCCTAGCACAAATCCCCCCTCCCTAAAATCCCTCTCCTAGCACAAATCCCCCCCAAATTCCCCCTACCTCAAATCCCTCTCCGAGCACAAATCCCCCTCCCTAAAATCCCTCTCCTAGCACTAATCCCCCTCCCTCAAATCCCTCTCCGAGCACAAATCCCCCCTCCCTAAAATGCCTCTCCTAGCACAAATCCCCCCAAATTCCCCCTACCTCAAATCCCTCTCCTAGCACAAATCCCCCCCCCCAAATCCCCCTCCCTCAAATCCCTCTCATAGCACAAATCCCACACAAATCCCCCCTACCTCAAATCCCTCTCCTAGCACAAATCCCCCCCCCCCAAATTCCCCCTCCCTCAAATCCCTCTCCTAGCACAAATCCCCCCCCAATCCCCCTCCCTCAAACCCCTCTCCTAGCACAAATACCCCCCAATCCCCCTCCCTCAAATCCCTCTCCTAACACAAATCCCCTTTCCTCAAATCCCTCTCCTAGTACAAATCCTCTCAAATCCGTCCTCTTAGCCTCACAAATCCCTGCCCCACTCAATGCTCCCCTCCTAGCACAAATCTTCCCCAATTCTGCCCCCTAACACATACGCTCCCCCCCCCCCCTTCCTCCTTCTAGCACAAATTCACCCTCAATGTACATTATACCCACGCCCGCTGCAAGTCTGGACAGGAGAAGCGTCGGCAAGGAGTTGGGATAACAACGCTCCTCCATACAGCAGATAACACAGGATCCTCTTAGATTGGACAGTACATGGCATGATTACCCGTCCCCTACCTCCTCCAAGGACTGATCACCTCCCAGAAATATGGGTAGGGGGTTGGTTAATCAAGCTGGGCACCGTGCAATCTAAGAGGATCCTGTGTAATATGCTGTATGCAGGAGCTCTCCACTGACAGCGCACACCTCCCCCTGCCTAGACTTGCAGCGGGCGTGGGTATAGTGTTCATGGGGGGGCACAACTGAAATCTGGTGGGGGCGCATTATACCCCAGCACCCTTGTAGATCCGGCCATGTACATATGGTCATCCCTCTAGGAAGGGGGGCCTGTAGGCACATGCCTACAGTGCCTATTGGGAAACCCACCCTGTTTACAGTGCGTTTATGTCACATTTCAATAGAAGTGAATGGAGGTGGTTGCAAACATAGGTGTGTGCAGCCTTTGGCATTAGGGTGTGCACCCCAAAGCTCAAACACACTCTACCAATCACTCACAATGTTCATTCAGAAAGGGAAGGGGCCGGTAAATTGAATATTTACTGGCCCCTTCCCCTATTCATCCAAAAATATCCACAGCAACAAATGGTGGGAGAGGAGGGAAGTCGGCAGTGCTGGGGGGGGGGGGAAGGAGGGGGAGCCAGGGCAGTAGGGGGAATCTGTTCTGCACAGGGTGATTAATGTGTGCCTGGGCACGCCTGGCACACCCTGTGCGCACGCCTATGGTTGCAAAGCATCAACGACTACTGAGCTCTGCAGGCAGCATTATTATTTCTTAGCTACAACGCAAGGGATCAGTAACGCTGCCGTGTGTACACCTTTATCCGCCTTCTATTTTAGCAATTTTGAGTGGAGTTGATAGGCAGTCAGGAAGCAGTAAAAACGCAACCCAACTGCCTGTTTTCAATGCCTGTGTGAAAAAGCTCAAAAAAGCGATAGAGAGAGAAAGACAGATAAACATCTGGGGCTGGATTCAGATACCTTAGCGAATCTGTCCGGCCGGCGTAACGTATCTCCGATACGTTACGCTGCTCTAACTTTGGGCGCGAGTTCTTTATTCAGAAAGAACTTGCGCCCTTAGTTACGGCGGCGTAAGGCCGCGTAATTCAAATGGGGATGTAGGGGGCGTGTTTTATATAAATTTGTCTTGACCCCGCGTTTTTTTTGAACGGCGCATGCGCCGTCCGTAAAATATCCCAGTGTGCATTGCTCTAAATGACGTCGCAAGGACGTCATTAGTTTCGACGTGAACGTCCAGCCGTATTCGCGAACGACTTACGCAAACAACGTAAAAAATTCAAAACTCGGCGCGGGAATGACGGCCATACTTAACATTAGCAACGCCTCATATAGCAGGGGTAACTATACGCCGGAAAAAGCTGAACGCAAACTGCGTAAAAAAAAAGCAGAGGGCGGTCGTTCGTTTCTGAATCGGCGTAAATCCTAATTTGCATATTCCTCGCGTAAAACATACGGAAGCGCCACCTAGCGGCCAGCCTGAAATTGCAGCCTAAGATCCGACGGTGTAAGACACTTACACCTGGAGGATCTTATGGATATCTATGCGTAACTGATTCTATGAATCAGTCGCATAGATACGACCGAACGCAATCAGAGATACGACGGCTTATCTGGAGATACGCCGTTGTATCTCTTTCTGAATCTGGCCCCTGATAAACAGATATAAATGAGAGCCATTTACACCACTGGGTTGGCTTACTAAAGGGAAATAGACTGAGCACTTTGCAAGGGCATTTGCTGCAGGGCTTAGTAAAAGAGATGAAGCTTTACTTTGCAAAGAACTGAAAACAAATAAGGCCGATAGCGCTGAGGATCTGAAATGGTGAATGGTGGCTGCAATAAACCACAATTACTCTTCAATAAGCTTGCTGGCAATTTATTCAAATAATATTAAAAGCAGTACATAGTTCATAAAATACATGGTTGCATCGTTGTAAGGCTGGCTCAGGGATTGATGGATCACTGCGACCAGGAAATCAAATGAAAGGGGCAAACAGTGTGTTCCATGTAGGGTGACCACGTGCCCCCGATTGCCCGGGACGGTCACGCATTTTGCAGGTCTGTCCCGTCACCTTCATTCCAGGACAATACAGTGTCCCGGAATGAAACTGACACAGCCACCCCCCAAGCCAAACTAATGCCCCCAAAAAAGGCTGCCATGTCACCGCTTTACTCGCTGACAGTACTTGTCCTGGCCGGGAATGCCTGGAGGAGCACAGTCCCCGCTCCCTGCTTGTGATTGGAGAAATCATAAATCCCGCCTTTTGTGTCCAATCACTGTGCTGTGATTCGTTCCAGTATCGGTATCGGGAGTGATACAGAGTATTTGCGGGAGTACTTGTACTCCCGCAAATACCCCCGATGCCTAAATAGAATATTTGTCCCCCCCCCCATGCACCCACCCACCCCGCCGCCGCCGCCGACCCCGTCGCATACCGCAACAACGCCGTCGCCGCATGGTTAAACAGCGTGCGGGGAATATCACAGCTTTCATTTGAATAGCTGTAGTGTTTCCCGCCGCGTATAGACACTCCCCCTTGCTCGGGATTGGACGGAGCAAGGGGGAGTGTGTATACGCGGCGCAGCTGGAACACTACAGCTATTCAAATGAAAGCTGTGATGTTCCCCGCACGCTGTTTAACCATGCAGCGCCATCGGCGGCATCTAGGTATGGGGGGACATGGCTGCATATAGGGGGGACATGGCTGCATATAGGGGGGGACATGGCTGCATTTGTGGGGGGACATGGCTGCATTTGTGGGGGGACATGGCTGCATTTGGGGACACATTTAAAAATAAGTTTCGGTATTCAGTATCGGCGAGTACTTGAAAAAAAATATTGGTACTTGTACTCGGTCCTAAAAAAGTGGTATCGGGACAACCCTACCTAGTTCCATGCCAGACCCGCCGATGTGTATGGATGACGTCACTGGAGCTGAGGGCGAAAGCCCAGTACCCAGAAGGGAAGCCGTTGTGGCTGGCATGGAGGGAGGCATCACTGGAGCCCTAGACCAGGGTTGTCCAAACTTTTTTCAAAGAGGGCCAGATTTGATGAAGTGAACGTGCGCGAGGGCCGACTATTTTACCTCACATTCTTTGAACCATTCTAATGCTATCCTAATTTGGCTGCAGAAGTGGGAAAATGCTTTGCTGTAGAAATAAATGAACTTGTTTGTTGTAAGTGACAAGATTTTACCAGTTGTAATTGTACCTCTGTTGCTATTTGTCATTGTATGGTTGAACGTATGTTGTTGAGCACAACTTGGCACAGCTAATGAGTGATTCAAGCTGGCAGGCAGATGTTAGCAGGGAAAAGCATATGCTTACATTGCTGGTGGCTTTTATTACAATTGTACATTTCTCTGCGGGGCAGAAGAACGTGAAGACAAAGACGCACTGGTGGTGGTGGTGGGGGGGGGCATTTTTTTCAGCTTTATGAGTTTATTGGCTAGGTTATGCCCCCCCCCCCTTCTCTCCACATGCTGTGGGATTACAGATAGAAAACAACTGGGTGTAATGACTTTATGTAATAGGTGGGCTGCATTATTCCTGTACTATAATCCGTCCATTAGGAGCAATTTATGAGATCAAGTCTTTTGTTAGCTATTAATATGGGTCAAAATAAACACTAGAGCAGTAGGATTTTATTTTGAATTATAACCACTCATGTTGGAGTCATATGTACATTAAAGTAAATCTGTTCTTTTCCGTACAGTCGGTTCTTTTTAAAAAAGGATCCAAAATCTGGAAGCTGTGCCCAAATAAGGCAAGCACAGGGCACAGGACCAGTGTTGCCCATAGTCTCTTTGTTGATGATCTTTTCCCAACGAATGGCTCATCAATATTCTGCATTGTGTCTCTGTATAGAAAGGCAGCCATCTTTGTAGAGGCAGAGCTTGGCATCCTCATTTCAAAGCTGGGCCCCTGATGACTTGATAATTAGTAGGGAATGAGAGGTAAAATCTTGCGCCAACTAAATAGAAGTATTAAATATTGTGAATATTAACCACTTCCCTACCGCGTCATTGTGAAATGACGGCGGCAGGAACCCCTCCTCGATCCGGGTGGACGTCATGTGACGTCCTGGGCTTTGTGGGGGGACATCTGAATGATGCCAGCAGCTAGAGGCATCATTCAGATATCTGCAGAACATGCAGATTCCGCCGTTAGATCGTTCTTACAGGCGGCGGGAGGGGACATCCCCCCTCCCGCCGCCATCCGGTGCTTCTCCGGGCTCTCCCGTGCCATCGGGGGCCCGGAGAACGAATCGTCCGGTGCTGGCAGGAAGCATAGAGATGACTGGTGACCAGATGGTCACCAGTCATCTCTATGACTGTCGGAGGACCCGGGCGCGATGTAATGACGTCACGCCCGGGCCCCCGTAAGTAAACAAAGCCGCAATTGCGGCTGCTAAGCAACAGCAAGCATGAGATCGGTGAATTTTTTCCACCGATTTCATGCTTTCCAGCCTGGAGGTCTTATTGACCCTGCATCTCTCCATAAAGAGTACCTGTCACACACATTCCTATTACAAGGGATGTTTACATTCCTTGTAATAGGAATAAAAGTGAAAATAAAAAAAATAAAATAAAAAAAAAAATGTAAAAAAAGAAATAAATATGTAAAAAAAAAAAAGAAATAAAAAATATTTTTTTTTAACGCCCCTGTCCCTGGTAGCTCGCGCGCAGACGCGAACGCACACGCAAGTCCCGCCGACGTATGTAAACGCCGGTTAAACCAAATATGTGAGGTATCGCCGCGTGCGTTAGCGTGCCAGCAACAATTCTAGCACTAGATCTCCTCTGTAAATCTAAACTGGTAACCTGTAAAAAATTTCAAAGCGTTGCCTATGGAAATTTTTAAGTACCGAAGTTTGGCGCCATTCCATGAGTGTGCGCAATTTTAAAGCGTGACATGTTAGGTATCTATTTACTCGGTGTAACATCATCTTTCATATTTTACAACAAAAATGGGCTAACTTTACTGTTTTGTTATTTTTTTAATTCATGAAACAATTTTTTTCCCAAAAAAATGCGTTTGAAAAATTATTGCGCAAATAGCGTGCAAAATAAAACGTTTCAATGACCATCGTTTTATTCCCTAGGGTGTCTGCTAAAAAAACATATATAATGTTTGGGGGTTCTGCGTAATTTTCTAGCAAAAACATTATGATTTGTACATGTAGGAGAGAAGTGCCAGAATAGGCCTGGTATGGATGTGTGTATAACAGCCCTGTATGGAAGTGGTTAATACTACTAAGCTGCACCCCAAATTGCAGTAAACTGAAACAATATGAATATAGTGAAAGGTAGGGGGCGCTACAGATAGTAAAAAACAAATTAATCATAAATATAAAATAATAATAATCATGAAAATATCCAACATTAGCAAAACAGTGAATGACCCCCAACATTAGGAGGTTAAGTGTGAAATCAGAATAAATATTGTGCAAAAGAAGTCCATTGATGAAGTGCTGTTGATAATATTTATAGTGCAAAAAAGTCCATTAACAAAGTGTTGTTGATAATGATAATAATAAACTTGTGCTCGAAGAAAAATTCCAATCCTCCACCAAGCGAGACAATCACCAAAAGTGTGCTCAAGGATGGCACCTTACCACAAGATGTTGACCTATTTAATTAAAAAGAGGTCAAATAACAACATATGGCATAAGCCATGGATTCCATGCGCGGCTCTTAATCACTTGATTCCACCAGACTCCATACACATGAAGTAAAACCAGAAAAAAAGAAAAACCGCCATAGGGTAATAACGTTTTTAATAAAATTGTATAAAATCAGACACTGAGGCTAATCGGTGTTGTATATTTTAGTGAAGAGACGGTTCCACGCTGAGGAAGTCTGCAGGATAGCGTGCGTTCCACCTCTCAGATCCGGAGAGCCATCGGGACCGGAAGTGCGTTGATTTTGTGTGACCAGGCGCCTCAACGTACGTTTCGTGTTACCACGTCGTTAGGAAGCGAGGGAGGGAATATTCAAATGGCAGCAGGACAAGTTCGCAAAGCAAACCTAAACCTTGTGTACAGCCTTCCAGAAGAGTTGAAGCTGTTACAGCTGCAAAGGGTGGGCCAACTCAATTTTAAACCCTATGGACTAAGACCAGGGCCGATCCACCTTACAGGCTCACTATGCAAGCCGCTTTGGGCCCCGCAAAGCTGCAGAGGGCCCCCCCAAATTACTAAGGCCCCCTGGTGAGAAGTAATTTTCAGCCCCTGGGATGCCATTAAAGTTCATGTGCGTGTAAAGGCAGACATCCCAATACTTTTGGTAATATGGTGTATCTTTCCAAAAACCAGCAAACCAGGGGCAGGGAGATATCTTCCTGCCGAGTTTCTGGAATAATGGGGCCTGCTGCGATATTCATTAGTGACAGTATTGTATGCATGGTAACTTACTAGAAGACAGGTGACTCTATGATTAAGCCCTATAGAGGAGGCAAAATATGTGAGAGGAGCAAAGCTACAAGGAGTTTGGGCTGAAGCTGTAGCTTTACCTTTCTAAATGGCTGGTTTCTGGTGTGGGGGGTTGCCACCTTTCATCGTCAGGATGTTGGCCAATCTATGACCACCCCAGATTAAAGCCTAATTCTGGGCTTGGGGGGGGGGGGACTTGGAGCCCCCAGTACTGAAAGTATTACATTCTTGTGAAGTCTGGAGGAGATGAAAGGGCTGTATTACCTACCACTGCTCTGGCAGGCACCTGCACCCTCCTTCTCTCCGTCTGGCACTCAGGTGCTGTAGCACCCTCTAGTGTGCTAGAAGAGTAGTATATTTTGTGAAGACAGGTACATTTCCAGGCTTGGCTGGCAATCTAGCCTGGCTGTGTTTTAATCTGGGCTGGGAGTGGCTCAGGGTAGTGCTGGGTGACTCACAGGTAGCATCACCAGGACCTCCCACTTCTTTACAGAATGTTCTGGTGTTTACTGGAAATAGCAGTGAAATGGGGTGGTGGAGTTGCCTGGAGTATTCTAAGGAGCCCTGACCAATCCCCAATCTGGATTGGCAGGGGGCAGGCCTCCTTAAAGCGGTTGTAAACCTGCATATACATTTTTTTTTTACACCTGCAAAGCAAAAGCCATAATGAGCTAGTATATTAGCTCATTATAAGATACTTACCTCAGAACGAGGTGTAGGGAACTTACCTGGTCCACGCCGAACGAGATGTCATCTTGACTCGGCGTGTCTTCCGGGTATCGCCGCTCCAGCGCTGTGATTGGCTGGAGCGGCGATGTCGTCACTCCCACGCATGCGCGCGCGAGATTTCATTCCGGCAAGGGCCGGCGGCGGCCGGCCCTTCAGCCGAGGATCCCCCCTGCGCATGCGCCGCTGCAATCAGCGGCGCATTGCGAGGGGAATATCTCCTAAACCGTACAGGTTTAGGAGATATTCTTTATACCTACAGGTAAGCCTTATTATAGGCTTACCTGTAGGTAAAAGTGAAAAAGTGGGGTTTACAACCACTTTAAGTACCCAGGGTCTGTCCAGCTGTGAAGGAGTTAATCGGGCGGAAGATGGAGATGGAGTATTTGGCTGTCGGGGCCTTTGAGGGAGCTCCCCAGTCTGGGGGGGTGACTTTGGGCCTGGGCTTGGGTGCGGATGGCACCCTCTTACAACCCACTGAGGTGTTCTGACCAGGAGGCACAGGAGGAACGAGAGGACAGCTGGAGAACACTGCCAGGCAAGTCTCCAGTAGTTCCACAGAGGCATCCAAGAGGGCTGGTGAGTGTTCACACAGTCAATTATCCAGCATACTTGTAAGGTTGAGAAAGATAAGGGGTGTGCCTGATAGGTCTGTTAGATTACACAGCACATAGGAAAATGTGATCAAGCTCTGGTGCCTATTGGACTTCACAGTAATATTTGGACACACTAAAGAACTGATATAACAGGAAAGTGGGTGGCAAGAGTTTAAAATTAAGTTTTTTTGTAAAATATCAATCTGATGGAATATCAATTTCTTTGACTTTATTATTTATTATGCTCATGCACATGAGGTCATATACACACACTAAAACTGCACCCTCTTTGTACACTTTAGAAAACACATATTTGATTGACAGCTAATGTAACATTCTTTCCTGAGCACCAGGTTCTAAAAAATGAATACTGATTCTCATATGGAAATCCCCTGAAATACATCTTTTATCCCAGTAAAAACACACTTCCTGCCCTCCCACTCCAGTGCTCTATGCTGGCATAGCTTAGTAATGCCCCCCCCCCCTTATCACAATCCTCTAACACAGCGGTCCCCAACCTTTTTGGCACCGGGGAGCGGATGTGTGGACGCAAATTGTGTCAAGGCCCGGGGGGCCACGCTACCTGCCACTAGATGAGGAATGCCACTTGCCATGCTGCCTGCCACCAGGTGAATGCCACTTGCCATGCTACCTGCCACCAGATGAATGCCACTTGCCACGCTGCCTGCCACCAGATGAATGCCACTTGCCACACTGCCTGCCACCAGATGAATGCCACTTGCCACGCTGCCTGCCACCAGATGAATGCCACTTGCCACACTGCCTGCTACCAGATGAATGCCACTTGCCACGCTGCCTGCTACCAGATGAATGGCACTTGTCACCGTGCCTGCAGTGGTCAGCCGGGCCGAGGATGCTACAGGCGGCATGAGAGAGCAGGGTGAATTAGAGAATTCAATGCATCAGAGGCAGCCGGGCGGGCGGGTGAGGGAGCCCCGGTGCATCACAGGAGTGGGCAGGTGAGAGAGCCCGGGGGATCAGAGGCATGTGGATGAAAGAAGCCGCCCGCTTCTCTGTGCCCGCCCTACATCACAGCTCTTCCGCCTTTACAGCGCTGGTGTCGGAGGTATGGTGGAGGCAAAGAGATGACATTATCTCTCTGCGTCCACCCCGCATAACAGCTCTCAAAGCACTGGTGTCGGAGGTACGGCGGAGGCAAAGAGATGACATCATCTCTCTGCGTCCACCCCGCATAATAGCTCTTCCGCCCTCAAAGCACTGTGGTGTCGGAGGTACGGCGGGCAGCAGAGAAATTACATCTCTCATCGCCGGCCCTGCATCACTGCTCTCCAGTCTCCTGCCCTTATTCAAGAATGACCACTGCAGGTCCCACTTCTTTACAGAATGTTCTGGTGTTTACTGGAAATAGCAGTGAAATGGGGTGGTGGAGTTGCCTGGAGTATTCTAAGGAGCCCTGACCAATCCCCAATCTGGATTGGCAGGGGGCAGGCCTCCTTAAAGCGGTTGTAAACCTGCATATACATTTTTTTTTTTACACCTGCAAAGCAAAAGCCATAATGAGCTAGTATATTAGCTCATTATAAGATACTTACCTCAGAACGAGGTGTAGGGAACTTACCTGGTCCACGCCAAACGAGATGTCATCTTGACTCGGCGTGTCTTCCGGGTATCGCCGCTCCAGCGCTGTGATTGGCTGGAGCAGCGATGTCGTCACTCCCGCGCATGCGCGCGCGAGATTTCATTCCGGCAAGGGCCAGCGGCGGCCGGCCCTTCAGCCGAGGATCCCCCCTGCGCATGCGCCGCTGCAATCAGCGGCGCATTGCGAGGGGAATATCTCCTAAACCGTACAGGTTTAGGAGATATTCTTTATACCTACAGGTAAGCCTTATTATAGGCTTACCTGTAGGTAAAGGTGAAAAAGTGGGGTTTACAACCACTTTAAGTACCCAGGGTCTGTCCAGCTGTGAAGGAGTTGATCGGGCGGAAGATGGAGATGGAGTATTAGGCTGTCGGGGCCTTTGAGGGAGCTCCCCAGTCTGGGGGGGGTGACTTTGGGCCTGGGCTTGGGTGCGGATGGCACCCTCTTACAACCCACTGAGGTGTTCTGACCAGGAGGCACAGGAGGAACGAGAGGACAGATGGAGAACACTGCCAGGCAAGTCTCCAGTAGTTCCACAGAGGCATCCAAGAGGGCTGGTGAGTGTTCACACAGTCAATTATCCAGCATACTTGTAAGGTTGAGAAAGATAAGGGGTGTGCCTGATAGGTCTGTTAGATTACACAGCACATAGGAAAATGTGATCAAGCTCTGGTGCCTATTGGACTTCACAGTAATATTTGGACACACTAAAGAATTGATATAACAGGAAAGTGGGTGGCAAGAGTTTAAAATTAAGTTTTTTTGTAAAATATCAATCTGATGGAATATCAATTTCTTTGACTTTATTATTTATTATGCTCATGCACATGAGGTCATATACACACACTAAAACTGCACCCTCTTTGTACACTTTAGAAAACACATATTTGATTGACAGCTAATGTAACATTCTTTCCTGAGCACCAGGTTCTAAAAAATGAATACTGATTCTCATATGGAAATCCCCTGAAATACATCTTTTATCCCAGTAAAAACACACTTCCTGCCCTCCCACTCCAGTGCTCTATGCTGGCATAGCTTAGTAATGCCCCCCCCCCCCTTATCACAATCCTCTAACACAGCGGTCCCCAACCTTTTTGGCACCGGGGAGCGGATGTGTGGACGCAAATTGTGTCAAGGCCCGGGGGGCCACGCTACCTGCCACTAGATGAGGAATGCCACTTGCCATGCTGCCTGCCACCAGGTGAATGCCACTTGCCATGCTACCTGCCACCAGATGAATGCCACTTGCCACGCTGCCTGCCACCAGATGAATGCCACTTGCCACACTGCCTGCCACCAGATGAATGCCACTTGCCACGCTGCCTGCCACCAGATGAATGCCACTTGCCACGCTGCCTGCTACCAGATGAATGCCACTTGCCACGCTGCCTGCTACCAGATGAATGGCACTTGTCACCGTGCCTGCAGTGGTCATTCTTGAATAAGGGCAGGAGACTGGAGAGCAGTGATGCAGGGCCGGCGATGAGAGATGTAATTTCTCTGCTCCCCGCCGTACCTCCGACACCACAGTGCTTTGAGGGCGGAAGAGCTATTATGCGGGGTGGACGCAGAGAGATGATGTCATCTCTTTGCCTCCGCCGTACCTCCGACACCAGTGCTTTGAGAGCTGTTATGCGGGGTGGACGCAGAGAGATGATGTCATCTCTTTGCCTCCACCATACCTCCGACACCAGCGCTGTAAAGGCGGAAGAGCTGTGATGTAGGGCGGGCACAGAGAAGCGGGCGGCTTCTTTCATCCACATGCCTCTGATCCCCCGGGCTCTCTCACCTGCCCACTCCTGTGATGCACCGGGGCTCCCTCACCCGCCCGCCCGGCTGCCTCTGATGCATTGAATTCTCTAATTCACCCTGCTCTCTCATGCCGCCTGTAGCATCCTCGGCCCGGCTGCAGAGACGCAATGGCCCTGTAGTGGGCTGCGGCCCGGGGGTTGGAGACCTCTGCTCTAACAGACTTGTAAGGCTGAGAAACATAGGGGGTGTGTCTTACCAGGTCTGTTAGATTACACAGCGCATAGGAATATGTGGTCAAGCTCTGGTGCCTATTGAACTTCACAGTTATATTTAGCCACACTGCGCAACTGACATAACGGGAACATTGGGGCAAGAGTATGCAAATTGAGGTTGTTAGTAAAATGTCAATCTGATGGAATATCTATTTCTTTGACCTTATTATTTATTATGCTCATGTGTATGAAGTCAAATGCACATTAAACCTGAACCCTCTTCATACACTTCATAAAACACATTTGATTGACAGTTAATGAAACATTCTTTCTTGAGTGCCAGGTTATAAAAAATGTATCATTCTTTAAATTTTTGCTAACATTACACCTTTTACATGTATAAGAACCTCTTTTGTGGAAAAAATACATTAACCAGGTTTTTTAGACTACAGTGACTGAAAATTGAAGAGGGTTACCTGAGGATACAGTCTGCAGTCAGAAATCTGAAAGTTTGGGAAATAATTTGTTATAGATACTTTGTAGTTACATATGGTCCAGCTTAGATAATGCCAGTTTCAGGTACAGGCATACCCCACTTTTAAGTACACAGTGGGACCAGTGCATGTATGTAAAATGAAAATGTACTTAAAGTGAAACAATACCTTTTTTCACTTCTAGGGTGTAGTGGGGAGGCAGGGGCTGTAGTGGGGGTGTCAGGAGCTGTAGTTGAGGTCTCAGGGGCTGTAGTGGAGGTATCAGGTGCACACTGGAACAGGGCGGGCTTTGCTTTCGGAGCTTCAGATCCTTCTACTGCGGCTGCAAAATGTCTGCACAGTACTAGTAAGGCACTTTACATACACTCAGGGGTATGTCCTTACTCGCGAGTGTATGTAAAGTGAGTGTACTTAAAGCGGGGTATGCCTGTATATTTCTTTCCTCCTCTTTCTATTAGTAGAATGCCTGATTTGCCAAAATGACATAAAAAATAAAATAAAAGATGTTGCACAAAAACAAAAATCCGACAACAATTGTCCGATGGAGCATAGAAAAGTTGGATTTTCCGACAACAGCCTGCCATCACACAATTCCCGTCGGAAAATTCGATCGGGCCTTTAGACAAGGTGTGTTACTTGCCACATCACCAGGTGAAAAAAAATGGGAAACAAGCATGAAAAACGAATGCAGCCAACACATTTAAGAATTCAGAAACTGCAATATATTACATTTTTTGGGGGGATTTAATACTGCTTTAACTAATGTCCGTTGTGTTCACTAAACCATTCAGTGCAGTACACTTCTGCACCCTCACTTGGCAGATGTTGAAGTCCATACAGTATGAACACATTCTATATACTGTATGGCATTAATAATTTTTTAGGAATGTCATTAATATTATGGTTTCCCCCCATAGTAGTGCCCCCGGAAGATGTAAGTTTATTACGAAACGCGTAGGGTAGAGCGGTGCGACGTGCTGACGTCACCTCCTGTTCACTGCTCGCTTACCCAGATGGACGGATTTGTCCAACCGCACACCGGCCAGCGCATCGGACTCAAGGCTTTCATATCAAGTTCTAATTGTAAGTGTGCTTTTTACTGTTTTGAATAATGAATCAAAAGGTTTTTATACTATTGGAGCCCTTATATATTTTCATACATCACGCTATCTGCTCATGGGTCTGAACATCTGCTGTGGGATCTAACTAGCGGTGAAGCAGGCATGGAATACCTTTGAATACAGGCTGTACTAGTGATACGTTTTCCCTGATCCTCTGTCACGGGGGATCACAGAGTTCCGGTAAGCAGTGAATCTTTCCTTTGGTGGTGGACTTCACAGGCATCTTTATACCAGTTTGAAGTGTCTACATTCGTGGATGGACTTTAAGTGGCTTGCACGGGTGTATTGTCATCAATTTTGTTTCAGAATTGGACTTTATTTTTGATTAACCACTTGAACAATTGATTTAATGCTCACGTTTAATCACCAACCATATGGGATTAATTACTAGATGGTTTTATGTTATTGATCATTCAATGTTCACTGGTGTTTGTAATTCAATTTAGCCATTTATTATTGTATTGGTAATTTTTCACTCTTCACTTTATGGTGCCTATTAGAGCCTTCTAATGTATGTGTGCTCTTAGATAGCGCGACTATTTATTTTTTCTTATTTTTCCCCCATGGTAGCCCTAAGGCCTTGTACTCACGAGCAGACATGTCCGATGAAACCGGTCCGCGGAAAGCTGAAAAGCTTCGTGGATCTCCGTAAGTGCTAATTTGCATACCCGAGGCGGCATTTCGACACGAAATGCCCCCAGTGGCGGATGCGGTACTGCATCCTAAGATCCGGCAGTGTAAGTCCTTTACACATGCCGGATCTTCTGCCTAACTATGAGAAACTGATTCTGTGGATCAGTTCCATAGTTAGGAACAGGGATACGACGGCGTAACAGCAGTTACGCCGTCGTATCCCTTTTGTGGATTTGGCCCTATATATTACCAAAAGTATTGAACTTTAATGGCATCCAAATATTATTTGTGGTGAACAATAATAGCTATGGATTTTGTTAATAACAAGAAAAACAGTAAAATAGATCCCCTGCAGCCAGCAAAAGACTACCCCAGAAACAATGGGCTCTGCCCCAGCAACAATAGATCCCCTGCAGAAACAATAGATTCCACCCCAGCAACAACAGACCCACATACAACAATAGACCCCACCCCAGCAACAAATATATCCCCCACACAACAATAGAACCCTCACACAGCAACAATGGACCACTCACAACAAAATATCACACCCAGCAACAAAAAATCCACCCCAGCAACATTAGACCCCCCTCCCAACAGCCAGCATCAATGGACCCTCTATCAGCCAGCAACAATAGACCCCCCCTCAACGGTAGATCCCTACCAGCAACTTAAGATCCCCCATCAGCAACAATTGACCCAGATGCCTTGTACACAAGTATGGGTTTCCCATCAGGATAACTGCCATGAGAGTTTTTGGCCGGGAAAACCGTCCGTGTGTATGCTCCATCGCAGTTTTCCTGACAGGAAAACTGCCGGGGAAAAAAGAGAATCAATCTTTTTTCTCACCGGTATTCCCGGCGGTTTTTAAGCTGGCAGTTTTCCTATGGGAAAAGACTGCGGTGGAGCATACACGCGTCCCGGTTTCCCGACCAAAGCTCTCATGGCAGTTTTCCTGTTGAGAAACCCGGCCGTGTGTAGGGGGAAAAAGTAACCAAGCAGGTTCTCGGTTTTCCCCTCGGGTTTCCCGGTGGTAAAAAGTCAGCCGGGAAACCTGTACGTGTGTACTAAGCATCACACAAAAACAGATACCTACCAGTGACAATAAATCCCCCAGCAGCCAGCATCAATAGACCCTCCAGCACACCCCTTGCTAATACATACATTCAGTGCAGGAGGTGCCGGAACTGTTTCCCCGCATTCCCGCTGAAAAAAAACCTCCCTGGTGTATACTACATAAATAATTTACTGTGTGCCTCTAAAGTCTTGATTTGACTTGACTTGACTCAAAGTGTAAGTAAATCCCTCCTATCATTTTCAGCCAAGGAAGCTGCCATTTTGCCCCTGTTTAATCTACAACTGCCATGGTGCTGCACGTGGGATCAGTTATGACAACAGCCATTGGATGGTTTGACAGTTTGGTTGAAAGCACAACCAATGGGAGCATTACATTTCCATCACATGCCAGAAAATAAATGTTATGGATAGGGTTAATTCCGCTTTAATAATCCTGGGAAAACTGCAAATCAGTTTTCCCCTTTACTGCATCCCTCACCCTGCATTGGTGAAAACCCCCTGAGTACTCTAAACTGCTTCTTTTCATCCCCTAAAGGGACCACAACCTAAACAAAGGGACACATACCTCCCATCCAGAACCCATCCCTGGTGGCCTGTACACTATCGACCTCTACAATAGCCTTTTCTAACTTTTTTTACCCCCCAAAAAAACCTTGAAATCATTTTTGAGTCTTAGGCCCCATACTCACGACCAAACATGTCTGCTGAAACTGGTCCGCGGGCCAGTTTCAGCAGACATGTTCGGTCGTGTGTGGGCGCGAGCGGGCCGAATTCCAGCAAACATTTGCCCGCCGGGCCTTTTCCCAGCAGACAAATATTCCTGGACTTGTTTTAAAACAGCCCGCTGGAATTCTGCCCGCTCGGACATGTACGGTCGTCAGTACAGACCTACCGTACATGTCCAGGCGCCCGCCGTCCCTCGCATGCGTCGAATGACTTCGACGCATGCGTGGAAGCATTTTAAAGGCGGGCCGCCCACGTCGCTGCGTCATTGTCGCGGCGACACCGCGTCATCGACGCGGCGACACCGCGGACACGCCCTGCGTATTGTTTACGCGCGGACTTCTGTACGATGGTGTGTACAACCATCGTACAGAAGCCCTCTGGCAGACATGTATGGTGAAAACGGTCCGACGGACCGCTTTCACCATACATGTTTGTTCGTGTGTACCCGGCCTTAGGGCATGAGACCTGAAAAATCGTATCTACAGTTTGCATTACATTAGTACAATCATGTTTTGAATATAAGAATAAATAGGCATCCCCAGCATATTTAACCACTTCCCTACCCAGCTATAGACATATGATGGCTGCACCAACACTCTGTCCTTCCAGGCGGCCGTCATATGACGGCCTCTAGGGGTCGTGCGCACCGCCGCGTCACCCGGGAGCCGAAGCACGTGCCCGGCAGCCGCGATGTCCGCCGGGCACCCACGATTGCCTGTCACACAGTGTATAAACACACAGATCCACGTGCTGTCAGGTGAGAGGAGACCAATGGTGTATTCCCAGTACAGAGGAACATGGATCGGTCTCCTTCCCTTGTGATTCCCCTCCCCCTACAGTTAGAATCACTCCATAGGTAACACATTTAACCCCTTGATCACCCCCTAGTGTTAACCTCTTCTCTGCCAGTGACATTTATACAGTAATTAGTGCATTTTTATAGCACTGATCGCTTTATAGATGTCAATGGTCCCAAAATAGTGTCCAATATGTCCGCCACAATGTCACAGTCAAAAATATGTAGAAGAATACATATCGGCCTAAACTGAGGAAGAATTTTTTTTTTAATCGGATATTTATTAGAGCAAAAGGTAAAAAATATTGTTTTTTTTTTTTTGCAAAATTGACGCTTTTTTTGGTTTATAGCGCATGCAGTGTTGCATGACTGTGCAATTATCATTTAAAATGTTACAGCACCGAAAATTGGCCTGGGCAGGAAGGTTGTGAAAATGCCCAGTATTGAAGTGGTTAAAGGGGAGGAAAGAAAGCGCCAAACCGGCATGGTGTAGCAAAATTTATTGAGTAAAATACTATATAAAACAAATGGAAGTCACAAGCCGGTGATGGGGAGAGAGAGGGTGACAGTCCGCAGTGGATTGTAATGAACTGGAAGCTGTGTGGTAGTCCTTGGTGAGAAAGCCGGCTGTGGGGGGGAGCAGGATAAGCCTGTAGTCCATGCAGGGAGACCGGCGTTAGGCTGCCCTGTGTGGCCATGATGGTATATACAGAAATTGGATGTCCGCCCAAAGATGTTGGGGCAGCTCCTCGTACAGCGGCGCATCTGTACGCCGGGCGCAGCGTATCTAAGATACACTACGCTGCCATAACTTATTTATTTTATTTTGAATCCACAAAGAATTTGCACCATAAGTTACGGCGGCGTAGTGTATCTCTGGCGGCGTAAGGGCGCAGAATTCAAATGGATGTAATGGGGGCGTGCTTTATGTAAATACGTCGTGACCCGACGTAAACAATGTTTTTTTTAACTGCGCATGCGCCGTCCCTGGGGGTATCCCATTGCGCATGCTCGAAATTTGACCAGAAGAAGCCAATGCTTACGACGGTGACGTCATTCTACGCAAATTCCTATTCGCAAACGACTTACGCAAACAACGTAAAAAATTCAAAATTGTATGCGGGAACGACGGCCAAACTTAACATTGAGTATGCCACCATATAGCAGCTTTAACTATACGCCGGAAAAAGCTGAACGAAAACAACGTAAAAAAATGCGCCGGCCGGACGTACATTCGTGGATCGCCGTAAATAGCTAATTTACATACTCAGCGCGGATTTAGACGGAAACGCCACCTAGCGGCCGCCGAAAAATTGCATCTAAGATCCGACGGCGTACTAAGACGTACGCCTGTCGGATCGATCCCAGATGCCGTCGTATCTTGTTTTGTGGATACAAAACAAACATACGACGCGGGAAATTTAAAATTACGCCGGCGTATCAAGAGATACGCCGGCGTAATGCTTTTGTGGATCTGCCCCGTTGTGTCCAGCTGGAGTAGTGAGTGGAGCTGTCAGTCTAACTGCTGTGTGAGCCAATCGGGACGTGTTTTGGAAGCTTAACCACGCCCCCTTCATCATCTCTAGCATATTTAACACTCTGGGTAGAACATATTGTAAAAGAAAAGAAACACGGACTGTAAAAACTGTAGTTTTCCCTAACGTAAGTGGTCAATGTAGAAGTGCCCCTGTCAGACTCAGGAGGAACCTTATGGTTTTATGGAACCTTGGTTGAGAAATGCTGCCTGCTTTACAGTGTAAAGAAATAGTAAGAGATTGCTGGCTACATAAAATCAAATCAAACTGACATTTCCAGCAGCATATCGTTCCACAGAGTAGGATTTCCCCAAGTGACTCCGCTAAAACCACTATAACAATAATTGCCTTAAATAATATGTTGGAGAAAAGGTTATGGATATTGTCTATAATAAAAAAGCAATAATGGGTGCTTGCTTGAGAAGCCTATCTGCTTACTTGACACTTATTAGCATAGAAATTGATGTTTTTCAAACAGTTTTCCATGGTTAGTGATATTAATTACATATAACGCTGAGAAAGGGTAAGCTGTTTACTGCCCCTGGGGCATCTAAGAGCTTTCCAACATACGTTTATCAAACAGATGGCAGGAAAAGCCGAATGAACGTGCCTTCGAAGGAATATACAAGGAAGAAGGGCAAGATGTTTTGCCATAGACGTAATTCACACTGAATAAAGCTCAGTATTTTGTCCTTGAAAATGTCAAGACTAATATACAGTCATTAAGCCTGATTGGCTGCTAAATTTAACCCCTTCATGGTTGGGGTATTTAGTGCTTTTGGAGAACATTTAGTAAGACATTTTTTTTTGGATGTCAAAAACATTGGCCTTAAGGCTCCATTCACACCTTGGCGTATTTACGCCCGACGCTCGTGCCGCTGGAGGGGTGATTTTACATTGTTGTCTATGGAGATGGTTCACATCTCCACACCGAACGCCGAAACGCCGTACGCCTGAAGCTCAAAACAAGTCCCGGAACCTTTTTTTCAGGCGGCTTTCGGCATTCGGCATAGACAACAATGTGTTGTAAAAAAAAAAAGGTTAAAACGACCCGCTATGTCGCGGCAAATCGCGGTACAATACGCCACAATTTGTCGTGGCAAAATACGCCGCGTTAGGCTGCATTCACACCTAATCGCGGTGTTTTGTCCCGCGAATTGCGGCGTTTTGTACCGCGATTTGCGGCGACAAAATGCAGCAATTTACCCCCATTAACCCCCAGGTCCACCTCTCCTATGCCGAACGCCGAAGCCGCTTGAATAAAAGGGTCCGAGACTTGTTTTGAGCTTCAGGCGTTCGGCGTTTGGCATGGAGATGTGAACCATCTCCATAGAGGGCAAAGGTATTTCTCCCCTCCAGCGTATCGAGCGTCGGGCATCGGGCGTAAATACGCCTAGGTGTGAATGGAGCCTAGTGTGAATGCAGCCTAAAGGGTTTATTCAGCTATACAGCAAAAATGTAAATCTGAACTAACATTAGACACGCAGCGATCTGGGCAGTGGCGGCTGGTGCTCAATTTTTTGGAGGGGGCGCAAACAAACTGAAAAAAAAAAAACCATCAATTGCAGCCACTGTGCCCATCAAACGCAGCCAATGTGCCCATCAAACTCAGCCACTGTGCCATCAAACGTAGCCACTGTGCCCATCAAACGCAGCCACTGTACCCATCAAACGCAGCCACTGTGCCATCAAACGTAGCCACTGTGCCCATCAAACTCAGCCACTGTGCCATCAAACGCAGCCACTGTACCCATCAAACGCAGCCACTGTGCCCATCAAACGCAGCCACTGTGAAAAAGTTTACACACAGAGCTCCACATCCCTGCTGACACCGCCTATCGTGGGTACCTGGCGGACATCGTGGCTGACAGGCACGCGCATCGGCATCCCAGCGATGCGCCGGGCACAATGTTTTCCCGCTGCGCACCTCCAGCAGCGCGCGGGCAGGGAATTTAAATAGCAGGACGTCCAAAGACGTCCACCCGGCACTAGAGAGCCGCGCTGTTGACGTCTTTCATCTATAGCGCGGCCCTCTAGTGGTTAAACTTTG
This sequence comes from Rana temporaria, assembly GCF_905171775.1. NCBI lineage: Eukaryota > Metazoa > Chordata > Amphibia > Anura > Ranidae > Rana > Rana temporaria. The sequence goes on from NC_053490.1 coordinate 54,790,084, forward strand.
ACAAAAAAAACAACTTGTAAGGTGATTGGTTTCTATGCAGAGCTACGCCAGATTTTGCTCTCTCCAGATTTAATAACTCGACCCCACGGGTCTGTAATGCCATTGGCCTAATGTGAATAAAGCTATTCTTGAATGTTGGTGATAGTGACAATTCCTGTTTTTCCGACAGTTATAAAAATAAAACATGCAATCCAACCCTTCTACACTCTCCAAAGCTAAAAGGTTTAACGGACGTTTCATTGTAGCAATGTTTATTAGCAAATTAACCACCAATGTTACCTTGAATATTACACTCTTGGGTACTGTTTCCTGTTTGTACATGACGGCCTTTTATCTTTCTGCAAAAAGAGGTGGAAATAGAATCCACTGACATCATTCATAAACTCTTTACTAAATAAACACCCTTATTTTTAGACAATCCTTCTACGAGAATTTGCCAATCATGGTTTTGGATTTGAGGATAAATGCTTTTACCAATTTAAGTCATACTGTATATCACTATGCACAACTTCCCGAGAAAGCAAAATGCAGCAGAAAATGAGGGTCGTTTAGCTACATTGATGCAATTGGATGTCATGTGTTGTGTCTGCAGTGTGCTTACAAGGGAATGAATTATATAACAACCCAAAAGAAACATGACGAATGAACGTTTACAGCAATGAACAGAAGAAACAGATCAGCGTCTACATCAGCCTTTTCCAACCTTTTTACCCTGGAGGGACCCTTAAAGCGGGGATTCACCCTTAGAGGGCACTTTTTCCCCTTAGATTCCTGCTCGTTTTCTCTAGGGGAATCGGCTAGTTGTTTTAAAATATGTGCAGAACTTACCCGTTTACGAGACGCATCCTCTCCGTCGCTTCCGGGTATGGGCTGCGGGAATGGGCGTTCCTTCTTGATTGACAGTCTTCCGAGAGGCTTCCGATGGTCGCATCCATCGCGTCACGATTTTCCGAAAGAAGCCGAACGTCGGTGCGCAGGCGCAGTATAGAGCCGCACCGACGTTCGGCTTCTTTCGGCTACGAGTGACGCGATGGATGCGACCGTCGGAAGCCTCTCGGAAGACTGTCAATCAAGAAGGAACGCCCGCTCCCGAAGACCCATACCCGGAAGCGACGGAAGAAGATGCATCTCGAAAACGGGTAAGTACTGCTCATATTTTAAAACAACTAGCCGATTCCCCTAGACCGAACGAGCAGGAATCTAAGGGGAGAAAAAAAAAAATTTAATAAATGGGTGAACTCCCGCTTTAAAATGCTTAGGTCTCAGGGAACCTCGGCTACAAATTATTATATCCATAGCTCACACTACAGGAACATTGGCCCGGATTCTTAAAGCACTTACGCCGACGTATCTTTATATACGCCGCGTAAGTGCACTGATGCGCCGTCGTATCTATGCGCCTGATTCTTAAAGCTAGAAACGCCTGAATTGTGGCTTCATCCGACCGACGTAAGTTTCCTACGCCGTCGGAGCCTGGGCGCATATTTACGCTGGCCGCAAGGGGCGCTTTCATTGATTTACGCGTTGAATATGCAAATGACCAAGATTCGCCAATTCACTAACGTATTTGCGCCCGTTGCTGTAATCTACGCCGTTTACGTAAGGCGTACGTCCAGCGTAAAGTTAAGCCACATAAAGCAGGTGTAAGTCATGTTAGGGTATGGACCAGGGAACAGCCGCCGTATTTTACGTTGTTTACGTAAGTCGTACGTGAATAAGGGTAGGCGTACGTTACGTTCACGTCGTAGGCATTGAGTCGTCGTATCTTAGGGAGTATATGCGACGTGATTCTGAGCATGCGCGCGCATGCGCCGTTCGTTCGGCCCTTCATTTGCATGGGGTCACGCTTCATTTTAATAGATCACGCCCACTTACTTCCTACTTTGAATTAGGCGGGCTTACGCTGGCGCAACAAAGGGAGCAAGTGCTTTGTGAATACTGTTCTTGCCTCTCTATGTTACGTCGGCGTAGCGCATATGAGATGCGCTACGCCGCTCTAAAGAAACCCCGCTCTACGTGAATCTGGGCCATAATCAGCAAGTTGGTGTATACATATATATCGTATCTCACAAAAGTGAGTACACCCCTCACATTTTTGTAAATATTTTAATTATACCTTTTCATGTGACAACACTGAAGAAATGACACTTTGCTACAATGTAAAGTAGTGAGTGTACAGCTTGTATAACAGTGTAAATTTGCTGTCCCCTCTAAATAACTCAACACACAGCCATTAATGTCTAAACCTCTGGCAACAAAAGTGAGTACACCCCTAGGTGAAAATGTCCCAATTGGTCCCAAAGTGTCAATATTTTATGTGGCCACCATTATTCTCAAGCATTGCCTTAACCCTCTTGGACATGGAGTTCACCAGAGATTCACAAGTTGCCACTGGATTCCTCTTCCACTCCTCCATGACAACATCACAGCACTGGTGGATGTTAGAGATCTTGCGCTCCTCCACCTTCCATTTGAGGATGCCCCACAGATGCTCAATAGGGTTTAGGTCTGGAGACATGCTTGGCCAGTCCATCACCTTTACCCTCAGCTTCTTTAGCAAGGCAGTGGTCGTCTTGGAAGAGTGTTTGGGTCATTATCATGTTGGAATACTGCCCCGCAGCCCAGTCTCTGAAGGGAGAGGATCATGCTCTACTTCAGCCCTCAAAATTTGCACTCACCTACTCGCATTTGGCGAGTAAACAAATAAGGAGGGCGAGTAATGACAGGGCTGTGCTATTACAGGAATGTATACCAAGTGCCTCTCCGCCGCGCACATGCTTGCAGCGAGGATATTTCAATTAATACAGTCAGCCGCCTAGGTCCGCCCCTCTCCACCTCCTGCCACACATCCCCGCCCAGGCTCGTAGAGTTTGCTGTTCTATAGGCACAAAAGAGCCGCTGGGACCGCCCCCCTCCGCCTCTGTTCTGTACATCCCCGCCCAGACACACAGACCGTGCACTGCACGATACTTGCAAGAGCCACTGGGACCGCCCCCCCCTCCGCCTCCGTTCTGCACATCCCTGCCCAGACACACAGACCATGCACTGCACAATACTTGCAAGAGCCGATGGGCCCGCCCTCCCCTCCGCCTCCATTCTGCACATCCCCGCCCAGACACACAGACCGTGCACTGCACGATACTTGCAAGAGCCGCTGGAACCGCCCCCCCTCCGCCTCCGTTCTGCAGCACATCTAAGGAGTGGGGCAGTCCTAAGTGGGCAGGCTCAAATGTCGCTCCGCCCTCAGTGTGCAGTAATGACTGACCCCCGTGGCTGCAGAATGGTAAATACAATGACAGTGTGCTGGAGGCATTGATGAAATGGGGGATTACCAAGATGTGTGCTGGAAGGAAGGGGGTGGGATTGAGACCAAGCATGTGCTGGATAGGGGGGGGGGTGGAATTGGAGGCATAGATATCATGGATGGGGAGGGATTGTGTACATCTATGCTTTCAATATTCTCCCCAATATTCCCCCCCAATGATAGAATGAGGGGGGGGTGGAATTGGAGGCATAGATATCATGGATTGGGAAGAATATTGAAAGCATAGATGTACAGGATTGGGGGGAGATTGGAGGCAAAGGTGTTCTGGAGATGGGAGGTCAGAAGATGAGGTGTGCTGGTGGGTCGTTGGAAGGGGGGGTGGGGCATTGGAGGCAGAGATATGCTGGGAAGAGGAATTGGAGGTAGGGATGTACTGGGAGAGGCGTTGGAGGTAGGGATGTACTGGGGGAGGCGTTGGAGGTAGGGATGTACTGGGGGAGGCGTTGGAGGTAGGGATGTACTGGGGGAGGCGTTGGAGGTAGGGATGTACTGGGGGAGGCGTTGGAGGTAGGGATGTACCGGGGGAGGCGTTGGAGGTAGGGATGTACTGGGGGAGGCGTTGGAGGTAGGAATGTACTGGGGGAGGCGTTGGAGGTAGGGATGTACTGGGGGAGGCGTTGGACGTAGGGATGTACTGGGGAGGCATTGGAGGTAGGGTAGTAATGGGGGAGGCGTTGGAGGTAGGGTAGTAATGGGGGAGGCGTTGGAGGTAGGGTAGTAATGGGGGAGGCATGGGCGTGTTTAGGGGTGGAATTAGGGGAGGGGAGGGGTAGGGTTTGGGTGGGGCAACTGGTGGCGAGTAACTCTTAAGTCCTGGCTAGTAGTTCAGGACTTGAAATTTTGAGCCCTGCTCTACTTAATTATGTCACAGTACATGTTGGCATTCATGGTTCCCTCAATGAACTGTAGCTCCCCAGTGCCGGCAGCAGGGGAGGGCTGGTAGGGGGGGCAGGGTGGAAATCTCCCCCCGGGCTGGTGACACTATGCACAGCCACCGGCCGCCACTACCAAATGCTGTTTTTGCAGAGCAGGAATATGCCTGCTGGAGCTCTGTTAACACAGGTCACGGCCGCTGCTCACCTCATATATATATATATATATTTATATTGGAGAGCTGTGAGGATTTAAGTTTCTGTTCTATCGAGGAGGAGAGGAGAGATTTGCCTTCATTCAAAATATATTCGTAATTTGGAAGTTATGTCATTACATCCTTATGGGACTTTTTGGACTGTTTTTTAATAGCATTACTGCGCTACACTAATTGATATATATATATATATATATATATATATATATATATATATATATATATATATATATATATATATATATATATATATAATAATAAACTAAAAAATTCTCGAAATTTTTAAAAACAAAACAATATTTTCTACTTTTTGGTATAAAACATATCCAATAAAATATGAAAAAAAATCAAATTTATTCATACATTTTGGCCAAAATGTATTCTGCTACATGTCCTTGGTAAAGAAAAATCCAAATAAATGTATATTGATTGATTTGCATGAAAGGTATAGCGTCTAGAAACTATGATATAGATACTGTAAATGTTTATATATTTTTTAGTTAATGGCGTTGATCAGTGACTTATAGTGGGACTGTGATAGTGTGGCAAGCAATCTGACACTAACTGACGCTGGGGGTGGAACTCACTAACTGCCACTGACATCTCTAGTGACACTAATACAGTGATCAGATATAATACCGTACACTGTCACAGTAATAATAGGATTTTTTGTACTCACCGTAAAATCCTTTTCTCTGAAGTCCATGGACGGACACAGCTCCTTAAATCTTGACAAGTGGGTTATGTTCCCTGTTTACAGGAGAGGACTAGGCAGAAACATGTTAAATAGTTAAATACATGTTACATTAACAGAGTTGAACAGCCCCGCCCAGGGGGCGGTCCCTCCAGACATAACCCTCCTCACTGCAGCTTGCAGCCTCAGTTCGTAACAAGCAGTACAAACCTAAAAAGGAGGGGTGGGAGCTGTGTCCGTCCATGGACTTCAGAGAAAAGGATTTTACGGTGAGTACAAAAAATCCTATTTTCTCTTATCGTCCATGGACGGACACAGCTCCTTAAATCTTGACAAGTGGGACGTCCCCAAGCAGTGTCAAAAAACGAGGGGTGGGAAATATATCAGTAAAAACAATTTTAACTTCACCCCAAAACAAGCAGAGCTCCTCAACGGAGGAGGTGCAACTTTAAACAGCCGCCGGCAAAAACTAGCGGCTGAAAAAAACATCATAAGATGCACTCACAGCAACCATGTAAATTCTGGAAAAAGCGTGAACGGACGAGCAAATCGCCGCCTCGCACACCTGTGAGACCGACGCATGATGTCGAAAAAAAAAAACCCAGGAAGCACCAATTGCCCTGGTCGAAAGTGCCGTGACCGGAAAGGGGGGCCCGCCCCTTAGAAGCATAGGCCTGTATGACGGCCTGCCTGATCCACCGAGAAATGGTGGTCGACGAGACCGCCAGGCCCTTTTGTGGACCAGACACCGACACAAAAGAGAGTCAGAAGCTCCAAAATGGAGCCGTAGTAGGCTGGTATACCCGCAAAGCGCGTACCACGCCTAAAGTATGAAAGGCCGAAACCTCCTTCGAAAGAAGGGAAGGTCGCGGGCGCACCATCACCTAATCCTTATGGGGGATCAAGCATGGCGGCTTGCAAGACAAGACCGCCAACTCAGAAACCCCTCTAACAGAGGTAAAGGCCACTAAAGGGGCCACCTTCTGAGATAGTGTCAAGAGAAAATCTCTCTGATGTTTCCAAAAGGAAGGTTCCTGAAGAACCGAGAGCACCAGAGTCAAAACTCATGGGGGAAGAGATGGGCCAAGAGGGGAAAGTATATGACAAACCCCTTGCACACAAAAAAAAAAAAAAGGGGACCCACCAGGGAATGGGCCGCAAAAAGGCCACTAAACGAACACAGCCAAGGCTGAAATCTGCCCCCAAACGGTGCTTTAAGCAATTTTTAGATCCAATCCAAGCTTTAAAAACAGCAGGACCCTTGACACCGAGAGTACGCCCGTGGACGTCACTCCATCCCTTCGCACCAAGAGAGGTGCGACGGTAGATCCTCCGGAAGAAGACTACGGTGCCCTGTTGAGATGACTGAGTCAGACAGACCCTGGTCACCTAAAGTCTGGCTTCCAATAACCATGTTGAGCAAGTCAGTGACTGTACAACAGGAGGAAGTATGGGACCTTGAGACAGGAACCTCCTGCCCTGGCAATTGCCAGGGTGCCTCCGCTACCAGGCGCCTGATATCAGCGTACCAAGGACACCAAGGTCAATCTGGAGTGATTAGAATCATCGGGATCTCCTCAGCATCCACTCTGTGGAGCGGCCGAGGAAGCAACTACCATGGAGGAATTGCAAAAAATCACTGATACAGACAACACAGGGCCACCAGCGCGACTGACGCGTCTGTACAAGATCACTAGACCTGGCCACTAACTTTGACACCCTTGCGGCGAAGACAAGCTGCCAGGAGATCCATGCCATGTGAGGCTCACCTCCTGCAAGGGAGCCGAAACAACCCAAGCACAAAGACCAATCGCCCTGGTCCAGCATCTGGCGACTCCAGTAGTCCGCCTGCCGGCATACCTGATGGTAGACTGAAGCCAAGGCCGTGGCGTTGTCTGGCTGAAACCAGATCGGTCGACCACAAGGAGAAGCATAGCCTGATCGCCTAAAATAGTAGGACAATGAACAGTAGACAGCACCTGGTATTCCCAGGCGGTCTCTCACCAGGCACTAGCCAGGCCCGACCCTGGGTAGCTACCGAGACCAGACACATTCAAGGAGGTGTGGTCATAGGTCCACGCAAGTCCAGCGACTCAGGGCCGACTGGACCCCCCAGTTTTGTGAACCTCCAGGTTCACAAACCGTGAGCTGGCATCCGTCGTAAACACCGACCACTGGAAGGAAGGAACAACTTCCCGGACCGAAGAGTCGGGAATCTCTGTCACCAACTCAGAGAGACTCTGACTAGGTGGCGCACAGGAATCTAATGATTTCAGAGACAAGAGATTTTTTACCACCTGGACAGTAGTTCCCCTGGAAAACCAGGGTGTGGAACTGGGCATACAGTACCACCTTGAAGGAGGCTACCCACAGACCCCGAACCAGCAGGCGCCCGGAGAGAAGACCGATTGCGTGATGCCAATACCTTCACCGCAGACTGAAGAGTCTGCAATTTCTCCAGGGGGAAGAAGGACCTTTGCCACTGAGGAGTCTGGATCAACACTAGATACTCCAACGCTGAGTCGGAACCTAGCATGCCCATGATTTGAACCCTGGGTCGCACACATGGAGGGCAGGCTTGCTGCCACCGAGCTACACTTTCTGGCCTAAACGTTTAACATCCACCCGAATCTTCGGAGGGTCTGAATGGGAATAACCCATCCACTAGGTCGGAGACAGAAGCTGCTCTCAGAAGAAAGTCGTCCAAGTAGCCAATGAGGCAAAGCCTCGCTGTCCCAACAAAATTCAAATAAGTGCGAGCTCCTAGCTGAAAACCCATGGTGCCGACGCCAGATCAAAAGGGAGGGCCACAGGCTGACAGAGACCCTTCTCTCATCACGAAGCACAGAAAAAAACACTGTGACATGTGCAAAACGGGACATGAATGTATGCATCCCTGATGTCCGAGGACGTCAGGCCATCCCCCGGATGAAGCGCAGCTACCACCGAACAAATGGATTCCATGCAGAACTATCCGACGTTCAAAAGGTATTTAGGGCCTGAGGCCCATAGAAAACCCCAAAACTCTCGTCCTGCAGGAAAGGTAAAATTACCTCGCAGCTTAGCAAATCCCACACTGCCCAAGGCAGACCGACGGGCCGAGAGAGGAAGACACAAGGACAGAACTTTGTTCTGTGGATAGGAGGAAACCCTATCTAGTACTCCGAAGAGACCACCTCGCAGACCCACTAGTCGGAGAGCAGGGAGGTTTCACTGAATTGTGAACCTGCAAGCCGCCCCTCCCACCCAGAGCCCAGGCTCACACTGCTACGAATTCAAAATCGCGGCAAAATGCGCGATTTTACCGCGATTTCGCGGCTGCGATTTTGCCGCGATTTCGGCCGCAATTTAATGTAAATCGCGGCCTGAAATTGCAAAAAGTAGTACAGGAACTACTTCTTGAAATCGACTGATTAGGACAGTGCCATTGCCGACAATTGCCGCCGATTCGAGATGCGACCTGACATGTCAAATCGCATCTCAAATCGTTCCAAATCGCACCCAGTGTGAACCAGGGCAGAGACAGGGAGGGAAGGCTATATACATTGGCAGGATTTGGGTGAGGCGTGATCGGCTTATGCACCCAGGGACAGAATAGTCCCCCAGCTGGGCCTTTGACGGCCTGGGAGGGTTGCCCCTAAATAATACACACACATGGTGTGTATGTATATTATGTAGGTGTATGCACACATGTCTTTGGAGGAAACCGGAGTACCCGGAGGAAACCCACGCAGACACAGGGAGCGACAATGCAAGCTCCAGGAAGATTGGCGTCAGTGTGCGGATTCTAACCAATGACTCTTTTGCTGCCAAGTAATGGAGTTAAGCACTACACCACCGTGTGCATAAAACCATTCTGAAACAGACGCCCTGGATAACAAGGGCGCAGCATTCAATGAAGCATCACAGACCTATATGAGGCCCTGGACCAGCTGGTCCGCTAGGCTAATAACCTCAGGAGAGAGTCGGTGCTCCTCCACTGTCTGGTGCAAAATGCTCACTCTGTGAGTTGTATACAGCACTAGGGGTCAGAACTACTCCAGGATGGCCGCCGAGCGTTCAGAACGCGGCCACAGGAAAATGGCCGGCACAATGTAAGCTGCGCCATAGCGGGGCTACAACAAAATGGGCGCCAATGGGAGTTTTCAATGCAATTGAAAAACCTCCCAAAAAATGGTGCCAGCGTCGACTGAGACCCCAGTGTAGTGGGCACAAGCCAGACCCCAGCATGGTAAACATGGAATGGGTCAGTACTTCGGATCTTCTATCAGTCAGATCCATAGAAGTGGGGGTTCCCGCCCGGCGGTGAGGGACTACAAAAGCCCTCAGCGGCTTTTCTCATTCCGCATCTCAGAAATTATCAAAGAAGGGCACAGAAGGAAAAAACCTACACAGCGGTCTGATTTGTGTGATCCAAAAAAGACCGAGCCCTCGGCGGAAACCCAGCTGCACTATGCAGCTTAGGAGAGTCCCTTGCAGCAGTAAAAAGCGCACCCATAAATGCCTTATTCTGCCTTTTTTTTTTTTTTTTTTTTTTTTTTAACTAGGTACCTGGTCCATGGCTCCATAACAGAGCATTCCCCAGGGGATAACGGGGGAAGGGGGCACTCTTTTACCGCCCGCCCGCAGTCCACCCCCACCCTGGCACAAACTGTGTCCAGGACTAACAATAAAAACTCTGTGGGAATCCCAGGTGCTAACACCTGCTGCCACCACCAGCATGTGGGGAAGGACCCAGATACTGACTCCAATATTTACATAGTGTGTATTATAATATGCACACCTGTCCATAGAAATAGACAAAAGCTCCTAGAGCCCTATTCAGGGCCTCTCACCCACTTGCTGCGCTGACCAGGGGTAACCAGGGGACTCCCTCAGGAGGAGACTGCACAGCGCTGCCTGTGAGGAAAAGAACCGTGAGGTAACTTTTGCAGGGACCTGTGTTTAAACAGGAAAAGCCTCCTAGGGCTGTTTTATTTAAGGACAAGTCACAGATACAGCATAAAAAGCAAAACCATTACAGGTGTCACCAATCAGTCAGCGTCTGCTGAAGTATAATCATAAACATCTGTGCTCATCACAGGGCTTTTTACCTCACAGGAAAGCCCAATACAAAAAAGAAAAAACACAGGCCAGATAACACAGTCCCCTCAGGAAGGCCCCCTCCCCCCTGACAGCGGCAATGTTAGCAATGCAGCAAGGGAAAGGAGCAGGGAAGGGAGAAGGGACCCCCAAACCCCAGGAATGCCCAGCTGTACCAACCCACCGAAGCAGGAGGGACTGTACTTACCCGTCCAAGCGAGGACTCGCTGACGCATTCCTGACAGAACTACAACCGAAATGGAGGTAGCTGTCGGCCCGGTCCACTGTGAGTGAGACAACACCACAGCCCAGTCATATGTGGACCTCGGAGCAAAGCTCACCGGCCACCCCAGGAGTCATGGGGTATGGCGTGGCAGACCAAGCCTCTTTGCAAAGGTGTGCCCACGCTTGCTGGTCGGACTGAGTAGACTACAAGGATCTATATTATCCAGCCTGTCTCTCAGCCGACAGTTGAAAGAAGATTCTTCAAGAAAAAGTGAAAATAAAATAAAAGAAGATAGAATAAAATAAAATTTCTCCTCAGGGCGCTGGGCCCAAAGGGAGCCATACGTCCTTCTCCTTTGCTAGGCAGAACGAAACTGAGGCTGCAAGCTGCAGTGAGGAGGGTTATGTCTGGAGGGACCGCCCCCTGGGCGGGGCTGTTCAACTCTGTTAATGTAACATGTATTTAACTATTTAACATGTTTCTGCCTAGTCCTCTCCTGTAAACAGGGAACATAACCCACTTGTCAAGATTTAAGGAGCTGTGTCCGTCCATGGACGATAAGAGAAAGTAAAACTGTCTGGAAAGGGGTTAACATGTAGGGCAATCAAGGGGTTAAATGCGTGCCTGACAATGTTTAGTGTGTTTACTGTATGGTGTTCTACCAAGCTTTGCAGGGAGAAAAAAAATGTCACATCACTGTATGAAGAGAGCTCTGTGTTGTTTACCAACTCTCGTCTGTCATTTGCTAAGCCGCTTAGCGGCTTCTGGGCATAAATCATTGTCCGAGACCCGCTGATTAGCTTGTGCTGCAGTGAATGACAGCGCAGTCTTCCAGGTGCGCACGTGGATGCGTGATCAGACCTGGAAGAAAGACACAATGTATAGGTATGCGATTGTGCCTGTACGAGCCGACCTGCTGCAGTAAATGTACTACGGCAGGTCAGCAAGCGGTTAAAAGAAGAATATTGAAAGTACGATAGAGTTTTCGTTTTCCCTCTGATATAGAGATTGCATTTTCAAATAATATTATTAAGGGGTCAGTAGTTTAGAAGGGAGGAGTGATAAATATTTGAGTTGTTATTCAATTAAAAAATTTACCCTAGGGTGGTGGCTTCACACTGCCCTACCACACTTTGGGTAAAGCACAGCTAGCCCACGGTTTTGTATGTGGGTTAGCTGCGCTTTCCCCTAGATTTCAATCATGTCCTGCGGTTTTGTTCAGCAAGCGCACCAAAACTGTCCGCCATATTATAAATCTATGGGAAAGCGCAGCTAACTCTTACAAAAAACGTGGGTTGCCTTCGCTTTGCCCAAAGAACACTGAGGCAGTGTGAAGCCACCCTTAAAGTAAAATAGAAAAAAGTATAAATTTGGAGAATGGACTTCTACTGCACCTTTTTCCCCTTTCCCCTGGGAAGACACATATTGTGCACAGCACACCCAGAGGCTGGAGGACTGACTGCCTGACCATGGATTTGCTAAGTGCATAGCTGTTGGCTCACCCAGGAAATTTGAGAGACGATGGGTTTTGAGGGTCCCTTTTCCAGGTCTCCCAGTAGTTGAAGTAAATTACCTAAAGTGGAGTTCCACCCATAAATATAACATTACATCAGTAGTTTTAAAAAAATGTCATTAGTCCTTTACGAATTTTTTTTTTTTTTTTTAGATGCCTTCAAAGTGTTGTGGCTAGGCAGAATAGTTAATCTTCCCACTTCCTGCACCTAGGTGCTTAATGCTTCCTAACTCACACCGCACAGACTCCTGGGAATGTAGTGGGTGTAACTTTCCAGGAGTCTGTGCATTCCCCAGTCTCAAAGAATCATGTGACTTGGACAGCACAGGTGCTGAAACCTGATCTGACACTGCTTGTGCAGAACTGAGCATGTGCGAGATCTGCAAGGCTGAAATCCAGGAAGTCATACAGTCTGGCTTCATGATGCCCACACTTAAGATGGCCCCAGTCAATTTCTATTTTATAAAGTGTCTAAATGCTGTAACAACCTAACAAAACGGACCTTAGTTTACAGACTAACTTTACTAGAATACATTAAGCTTGTGTATTACAGGGGTATTTATATTTAAAAAGTGAAATTGTGGCCGGAACTCCGTTTTAAGTCTCTGGAAGATGCTCTGTATCTACAGACTGCATGGGGAGGAGGTGCTGTCATTAGAAGATGACCTGGGGAAACCAAATGCCAAGTGGGCAGAGAGTAGGGTGACCACATGTCCCGGATTGCCCAGGACAGTCCCGCATTTTGCAGGTCTGTCCCGGGCACCTTTTTTCCAGGACAATACAGTGCCCTGGAATGAAACTGACACAGCCACCCCCCAAGCCAAACTAATGCCCCCAAAAAAGGCTGCCACATCACTGCTTTACTCATTGACAGTACTTGTCCTGGCTGGGAATGCCTGGAGGAGCACAGTCCCCGCCCCCTGCTTGTGATTGGAGAAATCATAAATCCCGCCTCTTGTGTCCAATCACTGTGCTGTGATTCGTTATAGCACAAGCTGATTTTTGGGAAGGGAGGTGTCCCTGAATGGTAGTTTGGAAATGTGGTCACCCTAGCAGAGAGCCCAGAAACTCCAGGCTGCTGGGTGGCAGGGGGCACAGAGTTAAGAGTGCTGGGAGGCATGAAGGTTCAGAGTCAGGGGTGCAAGGAGGCTTCTCAAACTGAGCGCCACCCCATATGGACCTTTAGTTACCATGGGGGGGGGGGGTCATTAGAAGTTATTTGAAAGTATAAAAAAGAGAGCACACTGGCCTAGTGCAACACCTCAGACACCACTTGAATATAAGAAATATATTAAAATACTCAAAAAAGGATACAAATCACAGACATATCATCTTATCTCAAATCCAGGGTCTTTGAATCTCTAGTATTTGGATAATCTGCATATGTGCAGCACAGTGGCTAAGTGGTTAGCACTTTTGTCTAGCAGTGCTAGGGTTGTTGGTTTAAATACCAACCACGGCACTACCTGTCCTGACTCCAAAGACATGCTGGTAGGTTAATTGGCTCCTGTCTAAATTGACCCTAGTATGTGTATTTAGGAACCTTAGATTGTAAGCTACTTAAAGCGGAGCTCCACCCTAAAGTGGAACTCACGCTGATCGGAACCCTCCCCCCCTCCGGTGTCACATTTGACACCTTTCAGGGGGTAGGGGGTGCAGATACCTGTCTAAAGACAGGTATTTGCACCCACTTCCGGCCACACAGCTTTGGGTTTTCTCCGGGCATGACGTCACCTCCCGTTGTGTGCTGGGAACACTCGGCTCCCAGAGCACAGCGGGAGCCAATCAGCGGCGCAGCGCAACTCGCGCATGCGCCGTAGGGAACTGGGTAGTGAAGCCGGAGCGCTTCACTTCCTGGTTTCCTCACTGAGGATGGCGGGGGGAGCAGCAGAGAGATGAGCAATCGCTCGTCCTCTGCTGCGGACGGCGCTGGACTCCAGGACAGATAAGTGTCCTTATATTAAAAGTCAGCAGCTGCAGTATTTGTAGCTGCTGGCTTTTAATATTTTTTTTTGTGGCACTTCCGCTTTGAGGGCAGGGACTGATGTGAATGTACAATATAGAGTATATATGTAAATTGCTGCATAAATTGATGGAATTACATAAGTACCTATAATAAAATAATAAATGCTGAATGGAAAGACCTCTTTAGTAAATGCAGCAGGTGCAAGACGTCTACTTTAAAAACACCCCGGTGCCTAATCTCTTCACTGGTTTCCATCACAAGGTGAAGGGCCTGCTCACCTCCATACAGGTAAAAGAAACCTTCTCTCTTTAAAGAGACAAGCCCTCTTTCTCAGAGCTGACCTGTTTGTTATTTTAGTATCAAAGATTTCCCCGATCTGATGAGAGCTGCAAGGCCGGGAAAGATTCCTGGACAGCATAAGAATTGGATTAGAGTACAAGAGGAGTTATCCGCAGGTGGAGGGCGGAGGGTACAGGTGCACCATCTAGCCTGTTCCAGACAGCCCATTAAACCCTATGACAGGATAACAGCTCCAGCAGCTGGATGGGGCTGGACTGGGGACCTAGTGGTCCTTTGGTTAACCTCCCTGGCGGTATGATTCTTTCAGAAAAAAGATGCTGAAAGCGGTACCATTATTTGCAAGGAAATTTGGCGTTTTATACTGTAGGTCTGTAATTTTTAGGAATAACTCACTTATATCTGACCAAACAAGAGACTAGTAGGCATCCCGGGTATGACATTTTTTTAAAAACAAAATTATAAATTATAATATAATAAATAATTATAACAAATAATAATATAATTCTAATAAAAATTATTCAATAATGTAATCAACTCAAAATCACTGAAATTTGCTCAGTTGCAGAATTGTCGCTGTCATAATTTTTTTTTTTTTATGACGAATTTCCCCACAAATCGCTATCGCACAATTCTGCAAGTGATTATAATTTATTATCGCTGTTTTCTAGCTCTGTGTTTCTCAACTCCAGTCCTCAAGGCGCCCCAACAGGTCATGTTTTCAGGATTTTCCTCAGATGAAATGGCTGTGATAATCACTAAGGCAGTGAAACTGATCAAATCACCTCTGCAAAATAATGGAAATCCTGAAAACATGACCTGTTGGGGCGCCTTGAGGACTGGAGTTGAGAAACACTGTTCTAGCTGATCTAAAACCATTTTTGACATAAAGGGATACTTTTAGTTGCTATGGACAATCTACAGTTTCCAGGCAGAAAGAACAGTTTTTATTATATAAAATGACATGCATGACACTGGGCAGACCACTAGGGACAAAGGGGATGTGTATTTTTTGCATACAGTACTGTAATCTATAAGATTACAGTATACTGTATGTAATGTGTTTGTTTACGTTTTTTGAATTTGGCGCCGTTCTCCGCCCCCGTGCGTCGTAACGTCGCAGGGAACGGAGATTGGCGGCACAGGAGGACACTGTGTGAATCGAGCGAGGTCCCGCTCGCTCACACAGCGCGGTGGCATCGCTAGATCCAGGGACAAGGTAAGTAACTTTGTCTGTGGATGCTGCGAGGCAAGCCCGAGTCTGACTCGGGGTTACCGCTTTTGGTATGAAAATCTCACCCCGAGTCAGACTCGGGAATACCGCCAGGGGGGTTAAGGGGAGTATGTGCCCAGGGACAAATTCCTAGAGCGCTGACTTCTTGCATTCCGGGCATTCGTCCCTGGACACTGCACTAAATGTTTGTACTGCTAGGTACACTGCCCAACCACAGGAGCTGTGAGCTTCTCATAGAGTTTGACAGGCAGCCTGCAGCAGGCTGGATGGTACGCCTGTGCCCTTCACCCCACAGCTAAATGCCAGTGTTCATGGAGCCTTAATGCTATTGATAGACTGCATAATATACTTTATATAATTTTTTATTTTGCACATAGTCCTACTTTATGTGGCAGGGGATAGAGTTCACCTGAAGTCTGACAATTGCTCCTGCCGTAATAACAGTATAAACAAAGGAACCCTGTGCCTACGAGGAATGCAGACAACTATTAAGGCCCGCACACACGATCCAATTTTATGGCCATAATTGTCTGACGGATGTGTTGTGTCAGATAATCCGACCTGTGTATGCTCCATCAGACAGTTATTGGCTGAATTAACGACAACAAATTTTGGCTGTTCATGCTCACCAACTGTCTGGCAAAAAATCTGTTACGTCGGTTTATCTGATTGTGTGTACACAAGTCTGTCCAACTAAAATCCAAAGTACTAAACATCAGACAACAGACAACAATAGCAGAAGTTGCCCAAAGGGTGGCGGTAAAGAGCTGAAAAAACACGTGATTTGGTGAATGTTGGCTGAAAATGTTGTGCCGCCTGTATGCAGAACAAGTTCACGGCCAACGCCACGCCCTTCGGACCAAAATCCACGAAAAAGTCAGCTGGAAGTCCGATTGTGTGTATGAAGCTTTAGGCTCTGTTTTAACTCATGTGAAGTGAGAATTCGAATGATAAGCCCATTTTAATAAAAAAAAAGAACATAATAAATTGCAGACAGTGCACAAATGAAGAAATGAT
Source organism: Rana temporaria (assembly GCF_905171775.1). NCBI lineage: Eukaryota > Metazoa > Chordata > Amphibia > Anura > Ranidae > Rana > Rana temporaria. The sequence continues at coordinate 54,806,525 of NC_053490.1, forward strand.
ATCAGACTGGTAAATAAAATAAATGTAGCACCCTGCTCCCAATGAGTGGGTGCTATATGTTCAAATTATAGTTATCTGAGCAGTAGTTAGCTCTGAAGGATTGTGTCTAAATTGAGGCTCTGTCTCAGTTCAGCTGGTTGCATTAATTTCCTTCTGACGAAGGGTGTCGCTGTCACCACTGGTCAGGGTTGGAAAGGCAGCAGGCTAGATGTTTGGGTGCCTCTTTGCCAGAAGCAGCCCAGGGGGTGTGGTGAACCCGCTGTGCATTCTGGGAGAGGGTACTTAAGGGGCAGACACCATTTTGTGGGGTTCGTCTTCCGATCCTCACCTGAGGGCCCTCCTGGCCTCAGGAATGTGTTGGCAGTTTCCGCCTCTGGGCCACGTTGGACTGAGGCCTTGCAACTGAGATGTAGGCCCAGGAGTTACTGGGGCCTACTGATCCAGGGATAATCCTGTGTCGCCTTGCCTGATGGAAGGGACCGAGAAATCAAGGACTCAATAGGAGGATCAAAGTTACCTCACAGTGCTGCCGGAACGGCTGAGAGATCCTGGCACTGAGAGCTGTGTTCTTTTACTTCAGAAATGAACCCAGTGAGGGGTTGATCTATTCTGCGGCAGAGACTATTGAGCGAATCCTAAGTTCACCTAGTCTGTGGCAGAGACTAACGAACAAATTCTTCTACCAAGTCTGTGGCAGAGACTTGATATTGATCGAGCTTCGCACCGGCTGCTAGGACAGTGAGAGTGGGCCTATCCGGTGGTTGCTGAGTCCAGCGTGGAGACGGCTGTCCCTCTGGACCTAGGAGAATATTTGTGATCTGCAAGTAAGATAGAAAAACAAACCAAAGAATTGGAAAAAATTCTGCGCTAAACTAAAACAACTGATTGAGAAAATAGCTGCCAGTACCAAAAAAATGTGGATACAAAATTAGAAAAGTGTTTAAATATGAGGTACAGCGCTAGAAAATTAATATTGATGATACACAAAATTTCTATAACAAAATTGAGAAAATATACAACATATATGTGCAAAATACGTGAGTGAAAAACAATGTTTCAAAAACAAACATATATGAAATAACAATGAAATCAAAACTAAATAATACACTATTTGAATGCATAAATAAGTGAACGTGGTTAACCACTGTAAATAATTATACAAAAGTCCCAATAATCCACAACTGAATGTGCATAAGCCAAGGGAATTCTTCCTATATCTGAACTGTGTGGTAAAACCAAAAAGTACACACTCCTTCCACCAGGGGGGACGCCAAAGTGCTGTTATTGGCAGCCAATCCCAGACGACGTCCGCTTGTGACGAAACGCGTAAGGGTGGTCTGCGTTCCCAACGTCATTACGCCTCTCCATACGGAGATCCTGTGAAACGGCCGACGAACTTAGCAAAACGTTGTATTTGTACCCATATACACTGCGCATTTCCTACTTGCTCTTGTAAGTGCAATACGATCTTTTTCATTAAACCTATTTTATCGCAGTATACACTATGGATTTTCTTTTTCTTATTTCTTTGAGATACTATTGATCCGATCATCTGCATATGTCCAGTTTTAACCACGAGTCTTCAGGGAGACGTTAAACACCCCAGGCACATACTGACCGCTGTGATTGTGGTCATAGCTTCTGGTAAGGAGACTGCAATAACAGCACTTTGGTGTCCCCCCTGGTGGAAGGAGTGTGTACTTTTTGGTTTTACCACACAGTTCAGATATAGGAAGAATTCCCTTGGCTTATGCACATTCAGTTGTGAATTATTGGGACTTTTGTATTATTATTTACAGTGGTTAACCACGTTCACTTATTTATGCATTCAAATAGTGTATTATTTAGTTTTGATTTTATTGTTATTTCATATATGTTTGTTTTTGAAACATTTTTTTTCACTCACGTATTTTGCACATATATGTTGTATATTTTCCCAATTTTTTTATAGAAATTTTGGGTATCATCAATATTAATTTTCTAGCTCTGCAAGTAAGATACCTGAGTCCTTCCCTATCTCTCTATCCCTCTGTTGGAAAGTTTGTTAAATAAAACCCTTGAAAGAGACGTTGGGCCAGATTCAGGTAGATTGGCGCATCTTTGTTCCAGCGTAGCGCATCTCATATGCGCTACGCCGATGTATCCCAGAGAGGCAAGCTGAGTATTCACAAAGCACTCGCTCCCTACGTTGCGCCAGCGTAACGTAAATCATTCGGCGTAAGCCCGCCTAATTCAAAGTAGGTGGACGGTGGGCGTGATTCATTTAAATGAACCGTCACCCCATGCAAATGATGGTCCGAACGAACGGCGCATGCTCAGAATCACGTCGAAACATACTCCCTAAGATACGATGGCTCAATGCCTACGACGTTAACGTAACCTACGCCCAGCCCCATTCACGTACGACTTACATAAACAACATAAAATACGACGGCTGTTCCGTCGTCCATACCTTTGCATGGCTTGCACCTCCTATATGGTGGAATAACTTTACGCCAGATGTACGCCTTACGTAAACGGCGTATACTACTGCGACGGGCGCAAGTACGTTCGTGAATCGGCGTATCTCGGTCATTTGCATATTCGACGCGTAAATCAATGGAAGCGCCCCTTGCGGCCAGCGTAAATATGCGCCCAGGCTCCGATGGCGTAGGAAACTTACGTCGGTCGGATGAAGCCAAATTTCAGGCGTATCTTGTATTAAGAATCAGGCGCCTAGATACGACGACGCATCCGTGCACTTACGCGGCGTATCAGTAGATACGTTGGCGTAAGTCTTTCTGAATCCGGGCCTTTGTGTTGGTGCAGACATTTCTTCTGGATAACTCTTCAAGGAGAACCCCTGAGACGAACGCAAGGAACAGTAAGGTAACGGTAGGCCCAAATCTAAACCAGCAGCTCCTTCTGGGGTAGTGCTACATAAACAAAGTTAAAATCCTAACTCTCAATTAGGATGTTCCAAGAAGCACAAAAATCCCCAGGTATCGATACATACGGAGAAGCGCTGTCTAATCTGAACCACTAAAGCCATCCGATAAGCCATTTCTGCTATAACAACCATAGCAAGAAAAATAATAGCAACATTAGCAGCATGGAATTTATTTATATGGTAATTTTCTTCAGCTGGAACTGCAGGGAAATTTGCAATTTGAAGATGAAAGCTATTGTAATCAAAAGAAAGCCGCAGTAATGCAATATATATGGCAAGACAGCTCAAGAACAATGGAAAAGGATTGCTTGTAATCATGGTAAGATAAGTGATTCTGTTCAAGGAATCAATTGGGTCCTTTTCTAAACCATGCTATAAACAAGTATAAATTGTAAATGTAAATATATGTAAAATATAGCTGACAAATAAAAGGAATGTGTGGTGGTTTTATATTTGATTCCCTTATTTTTATGGTCAGCATTAGTGAGTCAGATTCAAGCTGAATGTGAAGCTGATCCATATTTTGGAATTTAAGTGTTTACTTTACATTGACCAATAATGAGCTACATACTTCGGACTGGATTTATCATATAGATAAGACCAGGCATTTCCCATCACTTTAAAGTGACATTAAAGTGATTGTAAAGTCTCGTTATTTTTTCTATAAAAATAACAATTGTGTTATACTTACCTTCTCTGTTGCAGTGGATTTGCACAGAGCAGCACCAATCCTCATTTTCTCAGTTCCCTCTTCTGTGATCCTGGCCCCTCCCTCCCGTTGAGTGCCCCCACAGCAAGTAGCTTGCTATGGGGGCCCCAAAGGTGAGCCACAGTTTCCTGTGTCCATTCAGACATGGAGCTGCAGTCCAGCCCCGCCCCCCTCTCTCCTGATTGGCTAACTGACTTTGATTGACAGCAGTGGCCGCTGGTGCCGCTGCTGTGTCTAAGCCAATCAGGAGAGTTCCAGGTAACCGAGACTCTCGCGGACAACTCTAAACGAAGATGGGGCTCAGGTAAGTATTGGGGGGGGGGGGGTCGAGGAGGGCTGCTGTACACAGAAGGCTTATTATCTTAATATGCATTCTGACTTTACAAACACTTTACATCTTCGTTTTTTTTTTTAATTCAATCTTATTTTATTCATAAGAAGAAAAGGAAGAAACACATAGACAGATAGCGTCTCAAACATTAAATACAGTGAAAACACTTACATCAGCAGTAAGCAACGTGTTTGACATAACAAACTTATGTCTAAGATACTTGAGAAATGGGAACGAGAGCATGTGTACGCGGGCCACTACAAGGCCGTTCAATTAAACAATCCCCAAATATATAATATGAATATTATTTGCATCTACCAACCTCGTAACTGTGAGGGGGTCAGTGTTGCGCCGTATATGGCATATTAGGGGAGATAGTGCCTGAGTCTGCAGGCAAAATAAGACATGGGGTCACATAACGAATCAGGAATACTAAGTGGGTCGGGGCCATGATACGTTTAGCTCTATAGATTCCTAAGGAAGCATTTTGAGATCAAGAGAAGGAGAAGAAGCATGGGCAGACAAAGAGGGGGGCAGAGAGACAGGGGAAAAGGGTCAAGGGACAAGAGTCGCTCCATCATGGCGTCAGGGTCACATCATCCAGGCCACCCTCAGCCCAAGAGATAAACTCAGAAGAGTATCGGAACATGGACCATGAAGTCCAGGTGAGAGAAAACTGCTCGCTTTTACCACCCTCTTCCGCTAACAGACGGTCCCTTATGCGGTCCACTTCAACAGCCCAGTCCCCCAGGGAAGGCACGGTTGTCGATCTCCAATGACGGGGGATCACCACTCTGGCCGCCGCCAGGAAGTGTCGTAGCACATCGTTTTTGATGGATTTGAACGTGCCAGGGAGTATAGATAGGAGAGCCATCTCAGGGGAAGGGTGAATAGAGGTCGCCATCAGTTTGCAGTACAATTTGAAAATCCGCTGCCAGAATCCCTGTACAGGAGGGCATTCCCACCAGATGTGGAGCATGGTTCCCCGAGATCCAAGACACCGCCAGCAGGTGTCCGGCACTGCCGAATTGAAATGGTGGATAGTTGTTGGGCATCTGTACCATCTCGTTAGTAACTTGAACCCCTTCTCTTGGGTCTTAGTGGCCAAGGATAGCTTGTGCGTCAGGATAAAACATTTCTTCCAGTCTATAAGGGAGATAGAGTGACGAAGGTCCGTCTCCCAGGCCACTGTATATGGCGGGGGGTCAGGGGAGAAGATACTGAGCAACATGGAGTAGAGTTGAGATATCACATGTGTTGGAGGTTCCGCCTGCAGAAGCAGCGCTTCAAACCCCGTCGGTTCAGCAAGGATGTCCGGAATGGATGGGAAGGTTCGAATGTAAGAAGTAATCTGTTGCCTCTGAAGCCACCGCATGGGGTGTCGGGAGGTCGGATCGGTCGGGGTATCAGCCCTCAGGGTGGGGTCTGCTCGAAGGACCTGGGCAAGCCTCCCATGATCCTCCTTTCGCCATGGTCCGAATCTCGTTACGGACATGGCCGGCGGGAAGGCCGGGGTCCCAAAGAAGGGAGTCATAGGCCCCATGTGGTTCGACAAGCCCCTCCTGGGTCGCAGGCGATCCCAGATCTGGAGCGTTTGAAGGGTAAGGTCGCCTAAAGGGCCCGAACCCCCCCGAACTGTAGGTGAGGTCCATGGGAGAGCGGAGAGTTCAACTGGGTTCATGTGGCTTTCCAACTGAACCCAGAGTTTGGTTGAAGAGTGATGGAACCAGTCTAATATACGAGTGAGCACCGCAGCCTTATGATACAAGGAGGCGTCTGGGGCTCCAGCTCCCCCCCTAACCTTTGGGAGAGACAATGTTTCATATCGTATTCTGGGACGGGCAGCATTCCAAATGAATTTGGAGAACATCCGTCGCAGCTTCTTAAAGTACAAATTGGGTATATGAATAGGGATGGTTTGAAACAAATAAAGGAACCTAGGGAGGACATCCATTTTCAGGGCATTTACTCTACCTAGCCATGAGATCCGTTTGGACGCATACGTAGTTAGATCTGCTTGGGTCCTAAGAAGTAGGGGGGTAAAGTTCAGGGAAAAGAGTTGGGATGGATCCGCCGGGATTTGAATTCCGAGGTACCTGATGGAGGTGGAGCCAGTCTTGAAGGAAAAAGTAGCGGATAGTCTCCGTAGGTCTGACTTGGATAAAGATACGTTAAGGATTTCAGATTTGGTGTAGTTCACCTTGAAATTGCTAACCTCTCCAAATTTCTGAAACTCCTGTAACACTGAAGGCAAGGATGTATGTGGGTGTGTCACGAACAAGAGCAGATCATCTGCAAAAAGGGCGAGTTTAGTATGGGTGGGCCCGATCGTTATGCCCTGGACCGAGGGATTGTTACGTAGAGCAATGGCTAGATGTTCCATTGTAAGAACATAGAGGAGGGGGGACAGTGGGCAACCCTGTCGAGTCCCGTTAGATATAGAGAAGGTCGGAGATAGTGAGCCATTCAATCTAACCCTAGCAGATGGAGAAGAGTAAAGGGACATTATCCTCGCGATCATATTAGTTCCCAAGCCTATTTGTTGCAGGGATAGTCGAAGGAACTGCCAGTCCACACGGTCGAATGCCTTCTCGGCATCGACCGTTAAGAGGCACAATGGGACCTCGTGAGACCGGGCATAATCAGTTAAAAGAAGGGTCTTTAGGGTATTGTCCCTAGCCTCACGGCCACTCACAAAGCCGACCTGATCTAGGTGTATTATCCCTGGCAACAGTGGTTGCAGCCTATTTGCCAGTATTTTAGCAAAGACTTTCAGATCGACACCAATCAAAGAAATCGGCCTATAATTGGCGCAAAGGGTAGGGTCCTTGCCCGGCTTTGGAATGAGGGAGATGTGGGCCTCAAGTGTTTGTGGAGGAAACACTGAGCCCCCTGTCAGAGAGTTGAACATCTTAGTAAGAAAGGGTGCGAGAAGGGCAGAGAATAGTTTATAGAACTTGGGAGTGAAGCCATCCGGGCCCGGGCTCTTTCCACTCGGCGTACCCGCTATGGCTGTGGCGACTTCATCTTCCGTGATAGGGGTTTCCAGATCCGCAACGGTGTCAGCATCTAATGTAGGAAGTGCGGTATCCGAGATATAGGACAGTTGGTCATCTACCCCAGAACAAGGGGGACCGGTCGATCGGGTCGCAGGAATATTATATAGGGATTGATAGAAGTCCCTGAATTCCTCAGCCATCTTAGTCGGTGCGGAGATCAACTCTCCCCGCGCCCCCCGAATGTGGGGTACAAAGGCGGAAGATCCTTTTGGATGTAGGGAGCGAGCCAGCGATCGACCACATTTATCTTGAAACTTATATTGATGGAAAGCGAGCTTATCCGCATACGTGCGTGCGGAGGTCTCGTACAGTTCTCTGAGTTGTGATCGCGCCCTAGACACATCCGACAGCGTTGACACCGTCGGGGATCGTTTATGATCAATTTCTAGGTTTCTAAGTGTTCGAATTGCTGTCTCTATGGCAGCCGAGCATTCCCTTTTCAGACGTGCACCCATTTGGATAAAGGTTCCGCGTAGAACGGCCTTCAGCGCCTCCCATTGAAAGGGCACCGCGGTCGTATCCGAGGCATGGTCAGCAAAAAAGTTAGATATCGTATCAGAGACCCTCTTCACACACTCCGAATTCGTGAGCAACGAATCATTCAAGCGCCATGTCCACTCCCTAATTGGAGTGGAGGGGAGCGAGAATGTCATGTGGATAGGGGAGTGGTCAGACCAGACCATCGGGTCTATGTTGCATTCAGGAGACCAGTCTAGACAACTGTGGTCACTCATCAAGTAGTCTATGCGACTATAAGTGTGATGTACATGAGAGAAGTGGGTATAATCACGGGACGTGGGGTGTAATACCCTCCAAACGTCTACAAGACGCATATCATAAAATGCCCGCTTTAGTGCCCTCAGTCTAGAGAATGAGACACCCGATCGTGAAGTGGAGGAATCTAAAAGCGGCTCCAAAGGGGTGTTAAAATCACCTCCCAAGACTAGCTTACCCTCCATGAACCCTGACAGGATCCTCAGGTAGTTCAGCACGGACGATACTTGATTAACATTGGGAAGATAGATGTTAGCTACTGTAAATTTGGTACCCCACAGCAGGAATTTCACGAAAACATACCTTCCATGAGGGTCAGAGAGCTGATCAAGCACCTCTATGGGGAGCGTCTTATGAAAGGCAATAGACACACCTTTGGCCTTCTGAGTTGGGTTAGTGCTATGGAACCACCTATTGTAATATCTGTTGGAGCAGGAAGGGGTGGAAGCGGAGTGGAAATGTGTCTCCTGGAGAAGAAGCACATTGACTTGGCGTTTGTGCATTTGATAAAGGATTTGACCCCTTTTTGAGGCAACATTGAGGCCATTAACGTTGTAGGAACAGAATTGCAGCCTGGGGTGAGAAATCATTGTGTGGGCCATGATGGAGCGACAAAGAAGAAGGGGGGAGGGGGGGAAAGAGAAGGGAAGGCTGGAGTGGAGGAATAGGAATCAAGAGAAAGAAAAGGGGAAGGAAGACAGCAGGGAAGGAAGAGTCGAGGAGAAGAGAGGTGGATAAGAGATTGAACAAAGAGAGCACCTTAGAATAGTGGCTCAAGAGAAAACTACTAGTGTCCGAGAGAATGAGACACCTCGTGAAAAATCACGTGTCAGGCACAGACTGTGCCAATCCTATTTAGGGAGAGAGAACCGGGTTAGAACAGCCGAGTTGTGATCCCGACAACTTAGCAGGCATACATAACATAAGTGTAACACACCTAATAATCATGACATTTGATGTAGAGTTTCTTAGTTACTAAAGAACATAGTGTATAGCTAATACCATTGGTATTCTCAGGCATCTTAAGCAGTAAAGAAGTATATGTAAAGTAACAACAGGATATAAACTAGCTGAGAACATAAGAAATAAAATATATAAAAATAAAGGCACAAATATTCCATGTGGACCCCTGGGGACCCGACTGACCGATCGTACTATCTATGACAGCCCCGCCCCCCATCGCTGTCCCAACTCAGTCCAGACAACAATGCGAACGCACGTTGGCTGCTCCTGACACGGCCTATGAGTCCCAAGCCACCGGAGCACACGAGACCGGTACCAAGAGGACCCCCGGGAGCCCCAGGACAAGCCAGAGGACTGTGTCCAGGAACCCCCCAGCCAGCCCGTAGGCCCACGGCCGCGAGAAGACATAATGACAGTAGGGGAGCGGGCCCGCCACAGACTAATAGGCAGCATTACTATCTGTCCCACCAGAGCCCCAGCAAGCACAACTGTACCAGTCGGGAGCCGTGGGAGGATCCTCCATTCAAGTAAAACAGTTAAACCATTAATAGAGTTCACAGGACATCATGGGAGGGGACCCCAGGCAGGAAGTGGAAAAATAAACAGATCAATGGAAACACATTCAAGGCAAACCTGATCGAAGTCCCGTATAAGAACTGTACCCTCCTGATGGATACAAGAGAAGTCACAGAAGTGGAGAGAAAAGAAAAAACAAAAAAAAAATAGGAATATGGTAAGGAGGGAAAACCAGTGCAGGCCCCAGCTGGAAGAGCTCGGATCAGTCCTCGGGTGACGTGACGTGCCTCTCTCTAGTACCGGAAGGTGCCGATCTAGACTGTGGGTACCTTCGACGCTGAAGGGGGGGGCCCGGTAGACGCTGACGGTCATCTGGAGGGTCCAACCAGTTCGGGACGGTGACAGGGTCCTGGTCCAGGAAGAGGAAGAAGGCAGGAAGCTGGTCCGGATCTGACAGGACAAACTTGTGGTTATCGTCCCGGGTCACTTTGATGCTGAAGGGGTGGCCCCAGGTGTATGAAGCACCAACTTGGCAAATCATTTCCAGCAGTGGGCGGACCACTCGTCGCATGTACAATGTGTTACGGGAGAGATCCGGGTATAGGTGAATGGAGGATCCGTGAAAGTCCAACGGGCCTAGGCGCCAGGCCTTGCGCAAGATCTCTTCCTTCAGGGTGTAGTAGTGCACCCGGCAGAGGACGTCACGAGGGCGGTCCCTGCGGTCGCCCCCCACCCTATGCACTCTGTCCAGTTCGATACGGGATGTAACCTCCCTGCCCAGGACCTGATTGAGGATAGCGGTGATAGTGGGTTTGAGGTCAGTACCTGAGGTTGCCTCCGGGACACCCTGCAGCCGGATGTTGTTCCTGCGGCTCCGGTTCTCACTGTCTTCGATACGAAGCTGGTGCTGTCTTAGACGGGAAAGGTGGGCTGCAGAAGCATTTTCAAGCGCTTTTATACGGGTTGAATGGTCTTCCAGTGCAGAAACTGTGTCCTCCGATGCAGAGACCCGTTGTTTAAGGGCAGTCAGTTCAACATGGAGAGAAGCCTCCAATTTAGAGGCCCAGGAGTCAAAGTCAGCCCGGAAGGCGGAGAGCAGGGCAGTGGTTGTGGAGCCCGGAGCTCCCCCCGAGGCCGGGAGAGGCATCCCCTCCGGGGGAATGCCTACGCTGGTGGTAGGAGGCAGTGCGGGTCCGGATAGTGGAACCTGAGAGTCCATCAGGGGAGTCGGGTGTGGGCCCGAGCCGTGACCACCATCCGATGGAGCCGCTGCAAGCGGGGGAGGAAGCTTGGTTTTGCCCGGAGTTCGGCTTGCTGAAAGTTTGTCTTTCCCTGTACGAGGGTCTTGTGATGTTGTGCGTAGCATGTACCGTTGGATAGTGCCTTGTTGCAGTTCAGTATGGTCATTAGATGCAGAGCTGGAAGCCGCCATCAGAAGATCGGTGCGAGTTAATAGAAACACAGCCTGCGGTTGTCGGAAGAGCACAAGGCTCAGCTGCGCATGTCGTCAGCCGGCCATCCTCAGCCACACGCCCCCATAAGTGAAATGGTGACGCAACTGCACAGTCCTGACACTTTATGGATAGAGGACTGCTCGTGCGTACAGTTCAGGTGGTGGCGCAAACCGGGTAGGACCAGTGGCCAAAGAGGGGTGAAGCCAGAGGCGAGCGTCAGCCAAGTTTGGGTGTAGCAAGATGGCCGCCGTATCTTGTGTTGGAGCCGAGGTCAGGGCCCGTCTGTCAGGCGGTCTTGGGAGCAGAGGGTGTCACGATGCTGTGGTCGGGCTGCGTTGCAATGTACAAGGGGGGAGATGGCCGCCCCCCTCCCCCAATATGGGGGTAGTAAGATGGCCGCTGACAGTATGGTGAACAGGGATACCCTCTGAGCTGGTACACAGGTCCCCCTATTGGCGGGCAGGGGGTCGCCCTCAGATTGTAGGGCCCGAGTGTGGAGAGGGAGAGTGGACAGGGCTGCTGGGAGGGCAATGGATTGGATGATGGCCGCCGCTTACCTCCGCACAGCAAAGTCCTCCACCGGGTGTCCTGGTTGTGGAACCTCCCCGGTGATCCCCCGGTCCGGCAAGGCAGCGGAGATCCAGGTAGGAGCGGGGCGCCAGTCCCCCTGTAATCGCGGCACTTTAGCGCTTCAGAGGCCTCAAGATGGCGGCGAATCCTCCGGGAGGGGGGCCGGTCCCGGCCCAAAGCACCGGACGGTCGGCGTATCTGGAGCCTCGATTCCCGGCGAGTAGGCGAGAGTGGGTCGGGGATGGGTGGATGCCTGTTCTGCGGCCGCCGCTGTACGCGAGCCTGGTGCGCTCCGAGGCCTTGCAGGCCGCAAGATGGCGGCGGACCCCCGTGAGTGGAGCCTATTTCGGCCTGTGTTACAGAGAGGATGCCTCGTCTAGAGGCACAATACGGCTAGTGGGTCGTGAAGGGTAGGTCCAGGAGTCGGGATGGTTAGTTCTAGGGCCACACGAGGCTTATTGACCCGGGATGGCTGTAGATTCTAGGCAGGCCTGACGGAGCTCCACAGCAGCACGTCCATCCCCGCTCACGGCCGGCTCGTTTTTTTTTTTTAAACAACAAAGTTATACTTACCTGCTCTGTGCACTGGTTTTGCACAGAGCAGCTCCTATCCTCTTCTTTTTTGGGTCCTTCGCTGGCGCTCTTGGCTCCTCCCCCTCAAATAGTGCCCCCAGAAAAAGCTGCTTGCCCTGGGGACACCACTGTGTGCTTGCTCCCTGTCAAGTTGAGAGAATATATCCAAGGACATGTAGGTAGCTCATCTACCTTTTCTACAAATTCGCTGTACCGTGTGTTTAAAGGTTTTTCGATACCTAATCATCACAATTGGCTTTAAAATGCTTCTAAAGGCAGCTTTTTCTTTTACCTTAATGTATTCTATAAATTTTTAAGGTAATAAACTTTCTGGGTACAGCCCCCCATTCTACTTATCTGAGCCCTATCTCAATCCAGCAATGGGTACGAGAGCAGCGTCTCTACCAGGTCTCTCTCTCTTCTCGTTGGCTCCCGCTGCTGTAAATCACAGCCAGTCAGCCTATAAGAAGAGAACGGGATCATGCCTGAGCCACGCCCTGTGTGTGAATGGACAATGTCCATGTGGTTTGGGAGCGAGCCTGTTAGAGTGCCCCCATAGCAAGAGAAGTAAGTACCGATGTCGGGGGACCATTGCACAGAGCAGGTAAGAATGACATGTTTGTTATTTAAAAAAAAAAAAATAGAAAACCTTTACAATCACTTTAACAACCTGCACTCTTCTGGTTTGGGTTTTAACAACATTTTAGTAAGTGTCGGGCAAAAAAGCATTTGTGAAGTAAGGTACTGATGTTAGACGAGAAGACCTGGCTCAATATTGGCATTCTAAAGCCCTCATACACACGATCGGAAATCTGATGGAATCTAATCCGATGGATTTTTTCGTTGGATATCCGATGAAGCTGACTTTCATCAGTCTTGCCTACACACCATCAGTCAAAAATACGACTGTGCCAAAACGTGGTGACGTACAACACTACGACGAGCCGAAAAAAATGAAGTTCAATGCTTCCAAGCATGCGTTGACTTGATTCTGAGCATGCGTGGGTTTTTCTCCGATGAAGTTCCACACAGACGATCTGATGTTCTATTTTTTTTCACCGGACAAACCGATCGTGTGTACATGGCTTAACCACTTCCCGACCGCCGCATGTACATATACGTCGGCAGAATGGCACGGACAGGCACATCAACGTACCTGTACGTGCCTGCCTGGACGTGGGTCGGGGGTCCGATCGATCCCTTATATAGGGAGACTCGATCGATGACGTCAGTCCTACAGCCACACCCCCCTACAGTTGTAAACACACACTAGGTGAACACTAAATCCTACAGCGCCCCCTGTGGTTAACTCCCAAACTGCAACTGTCATTTTCACAATAAACAATGCAATTTAAATGCATTTCTTGCTGTGAAAATGACAATGGTCCCAAAAATGTGTCAAAATTGTCCGAAGTGCCTGCCATAATGTCGCAGTCACGAAAAAAATCGCTGATCGCCGCCATTAGTAGTAAAAAAATAAAAAATAATAAAAATGCAATAAAACTATCCCCTATTTTGTAAACGCTATAAATTTTGCGCAAACCAATCGATAAACGATTATTGCGATTTTTTTTACCAAAAATAGGTAGAAGAATACGTATCGGCCTAAACTGAGGAAAACAAAAATTTTATATATGTTTTTGGGGGATATTTATTATAGCAAAAAGTTAAAAATATTGAATTTTTTTCAAAATTGTCGCTCTATTTTTGTTTATAGCGCAAAAAAAAAACCCCGCAGAGGTGATCAAATACCACCAAAAGAAAGCTCTATTTGTGGGGAAAAAAGGACGCCAATTTTGTTTGGGAGCCATGTCGCACGACCGCGCAATTGTCTGTTAAAGCGACGCAGTGCCGAATTGTAAAAACCCCTTAGGTCATGTAGCAGCATATTGGTCCGGTCCTTAAGTGGTTAATCCATCTCAAAGGTGTTCAATAGAGTTGACAACTAGACTCTTTGCAGGTCACTTGGGGTCCTTCACATCAAATTCAATAAATTATATCTTTATGGAGCTGGCTTTCTGCACATTGTCACAGTCATGCTAAATCAGAAAAGCGCCGTCTCCAAACTACTACCACAAGGCTGGAAGTACACAATTGTCTAAATCAGCTTTGTATGCTGTAGTATTAACAGTTCTATTCACCGAACTCAATTATTTGAAAGCATATCTACAGTACATACTTTGGGCCATATAGTGCATCTGACCACCTATTGCCGTTGATGTTTATACTTTGGTTCTGTTTTAACTGTTCAGAAGAAGGGGAAAGCAAGTTCCTAAATCACTACAACTCCTATGTGAAAATAATTTATCTTTCACGCTACTGGTGAATAAATGTGAATGAAAAAGAAGTTAACAAAAGCTGCTAGATCTAATAGTGTTCACTGTACACAAAAATAGATAACTGTTGGTAATGATGTTGCGCTAAAAAAATAAAAAAATATATATACACAAATGTGCAAACTGCAAGAAAGTGACTATGGGCCAGATACACATAGAAGAGCGGCGGCGTAACGTATCGTAGATACGTTACACCGCCGCAATTTTTCATCGCAAGTGCCTGATTCACCAAGCACTTGCGATGAAAACCTACGCCGGCGGCCTCCGGCGCAATGCGGGCCAATTCAAATGGGCGTGTGAACGACGGCCATACTTTATACAGCAATACGACTGCTGTGTAAAGTTAAGGCACCAAAAAAAACGACTAACTTTGCGACGGGAAACTAGACTAGCGGCGACGTAGCGAACGCGAAAAACCGTCGGGAATCGCCGTAACTCCTAATTTGCATACCCGACGCTGATTTACGACGCAAACTCCCCCCAGCGGCGGCCGCGGTATTGCATCTTAAGATCCGACAGTGTAAAACAATTACACCTGTCGGATCTTATGGCTATCTATGCGTAACTGATTCTATGAATCAGTCGCATAGATAGAAACAGAGATACAACGGCGTATCAGCAGATACGCCGTCGTATCTCCACTGTGAATCTGGCCCTAAGTGCTGAGTATTATATTACATGTGATGCAAAAGTGCAAATCAATACATAATCCATACATAAATCCAGCAAATATATATTCTATGAAATAGTCCCAAAGTGCAAAAAATATTATAAAAGTGCAAAGTGTCAAAATCGTGCATAATTGCACAAGGTGATTATTGACTAAATGGTTCAATATAACAATGAACAATAAATAAAATGAAATAAAGTTCTGTGTCGTTCCATTTGGGCGGGTAATGGGAACAAACAGGATCAATTTTCCAATATATCTGTAATCTTGATGCAGGTATTTCTTTAATTGTGGTATTGAACCATAATCTGTATCCTCCACCTGTCTCCCAGAACTCTCACCTCACTGACATACAGTCATAGGCACAACAACTTATCACCAATCTTCTCTGCTGTCAGTGTTGGGATTGCTGTGATGTGGTCACTATTATACTCCTCTATACTTTATGGTGACACTATAACAACAAGGGGGGAGGGGGGACTCCAGCACATGCCCAGGGTTCAAGCAAGGAGGAGAGGAGACTCCTATAATGTAGTATTAAAATGAACCTTTGATTGTACAGACATACATGGATGTGAATTGGACTCTTACAATGTAAAAAAGACAAATAAGCTTAACCACTTAAGCCCGGACCATTTTGCAGCTAAATGCCCAGGCCGTTGTTTACCAAAAATAGGTAGAAGAATACGTATCGGCCTAAACTGAGGGAAAAAAATGTTTTTTTTATATATTTTTGGGGGATATTTATTATAGCAAAAAGTAAAAAATATTGCATTTTTTTTTTAAATTGTCGCTCTATTTTTGTTTATAGCGCAAAAAATAAAAACCGCTGAGGTGATCAAATACCACCAAAAGAAAGCTCTATTTGTAGGAAAAAAAAGGACGCCAATTTTGTTTGGGAGCCACGTCGCACGACCGCGCAATTGTCTGTTAAAGCGATGCAGTGCCGAATCGCAAAACCTGGCGGGGTCCTTCAGCTGCCTAAAGGCCCGGGTCTTGAGTGGTTAATATACCGTCCTGAAACCGGAAGTCTACGACCCACCATTTTCTCGGCGCTCGTAAACAGATTGTATGGGCGCCGCCATTTTTCCAGAGGTCCAGGAAATGGCAGATCACTCCATTTTGCTGAAGTCTTGTTCTTATTTATCAGCAGACATTGGATTAAGGTGCTGACGTTCTATGCTGGTACTTATATGGATAGTTCGGAGGCTGTGTGGCTATCCCTGACTAGTAAAATACATGCTACTCAGTTTATCAAATAAACTTTACAATAATACAAATCTTTGGAGTTGCTGCACTGATAGAGTAGAGTAAAAAACATCACACTCCCTAGAGTCCAATTATACCTTTAGGCTCCATTCACACCTAGGCGTTTTAACGCCTGAAGCCCGACGCTATTGCAGCCTAAAATACGCTGGAGGGTGATTTAACATTGTTCTCTATTGAGATGGTTCACATCTCCATGCCTAACGCTGAAACGCCCTACGCCTGAAGCTCAAAACAAGTCCCTGACCCTTTTTTTCAGGCGGCTTCGGCGTTCGGCATAGCCGACAATGTGTAAATCACCCCTCCAGCGAAAACAAGGTTAAAAGACTACGCAATTTGTCGTGGCAAATCGCGGTACAAAATGTTGCGCTAAGGTGTGAATGCAGCCTTAATAGTGCAGTGCAACCCCCAAATGAACCCCTTTGGAATACAGAATAAAAATAAATAAATAATATCAATAAACTGTTTTAAATTGGTATATAAATATACAATATATTTGAAATCAAATCTTTAATTATTTGTGGAAATAACATGGTATGGGTGGATTTCTGCCACTCAAGTCTGTTTCTTAAGCCTCGTACCCACGGGCCAAATGTCAGGAGACAACGACTGGTTAAACTCATTCAATGAATCCACACAATCCACAATTTCACAGTAACCATGAGATAAAACAATCGGTTCTGATATCGCTGTTTTACTAACCTGATAGCTTATTATTCTAAATAGGAAACCTTCATTTGGTTTGCAAATAGTAAAAATGATAACTACCAGCAAGAATAAGTCCGTATACTTAAAGTGGAGGTTCCACCCAAAAAAAATAATTAATTCACCAAAAACCTAAAAAAAAAAAAAAAAAAAAAAAAATGAAATTTTTTTTTTTACTCACCCTAAATAGCTGTTGCTATGCGAAAGTGCAGAATCTGCCTCTTCATCGTCTGCAGTGGATTCTCTTCCTCCTCCTACACTGGGCGTCTTCTTGTGAATGGGGTGCGCTGCATTCTGGGAACTGTGTGTGTCCCAGAAAGCAGCCGGCCCATTCACAAAGCGCCGCGCTGCTCGTGCATGCACAGTATGAAACGGGCAGTGAAGCCGTACGGCTTCACTGCCTGTTTCCCTTACTGTGGATGGCGGCGCTTGGAGCTGCCAGGATCAAGGATCGCCTTGGCGGGGGCCGACATCGCTGGCGACTAGGACAGGTAAGTGCCCTTATTAAAAGTCAGCAGCTCCAGTGTTAGTAGCTGCTGACTTTTAATTTTTTTTTTTTTTAATGGAACCTCCTCTTTAAAGAGCACCTGTCATTTAAGATCCATCATGGCAGCGCCTGTTAGTGGGCATCCACTCACCTGCTGCCGCCACGTCCCTCACATTGTTGTGTCACTGCTGCATCACCAGGCGTCCCATTAAAGTGAATGAGACTGTTGGTGAGTCAACAGCGGGTCAGAGGAAGAGCTGCTGCGGGACAGAGATGACAGTTGCTCTTTAAACATTATGATTTAAATTGATTTAAAACAAGCCTATTTACTAGTGATTTAAATCATGATTTAAATTGTGATTTAAATCGACTTAATGTATATCAAATCCTCCCTGCGTACAATACAAGACTATTGTATGTGGAGGGGTGAGCATGCAACCATGACCATTAGCGGGTTAGAGAAGTGGTGGCAGGGGCCCGGTTACACGTTCCTCTTTTTTTGGGAATGTGTCAGAGCTGAGACAAGCTGCCCTCGGGATTACTCTGTCTCCTTTCTATCTGTTGTCGGATTTGGCTTGCAGGGAGGGAAAGGGGACAGGTACTGTAGGACTCCATAACTACACTTAGGAAGCACCTAGCTACATGGGAAGAGTATTTCTCGAGTCGTCTTCCAGGACGGCACCTTGAGAGTAGACTGGCTCCACCTGACAGGAAACACAATCAAAAAGAGGTTTAAAAACCTCGCCCCTCCCCGTGCACCTCAGTTCATGATTGTGTTTCCCCCAGCGAAACGTTTTTTTGTTTTCTAAAAAGACCTAAGGCCTGGGGCTGGTGGTCCCCCTCCTGGAATATGAGCCATGGGTCCTGGGAGGCCTTGAGCTCAGTGAGGCTATTGCCTGTCCAGAGGGTCTCCCCGTATTGAGGGGGGGGGGGGAGCTGAAGGAAAACTTTATTTTGGAAACCCCCCCCTGCTAGGTGTATCTGGGATAGTGGCTACCTCAGAACACCTAGGTGGCTGGAATCCCTCTCTCCCGAGCATCCTCCTACCTGCTGGGCCGGGTAAAGATGCATCTCCGCGCTGTGGATTCGGCTGCTGTTCTCCCAGGCTCGTTTCTCGGTGGAGCCAGCATTCGACGCTGCATCGATGGCGGCGCATGGTGATGACGTACTTCCGGTTCCGGTCTTCACCAAAATGGCGGCCGCCATCGGCGTTAGCTCACACACACGGAGCGCAGCAGGGGAGAGAGTGGCGCCCGATTCGACGGTGCCATGGAGCGTGAGGACCGCCCGGCACTATCCGCTGCTGCAGAGGAAGCCACCAGGGGTGAGTCTACCTCTAAAAAACCTCATTGGGGCACTTGGACTGGGTCCTTATTCCCCACACACCCCCCTTCCCTTCCCCTACTCCCTTTTTGTATTAAAGCCTCTGTCTTTTACTTTCAGGGGAAAAGGTTACTGCCCAGGGGGAGGCTTCTAGTGTTTCTGCTAAACATACATCTAAAGCTAAAAGATGTGGGAATTGTAGCATTAAGCTAGCCACAGACTATTCCAAGCTTTTGTGTGCTAAGTGCATTCAAAAACTTACAGGGAAGGAAACTTCGCTAATAATGAAAGAATTCCTGACGGTTCAGTCAGAGATGCTTTCCACGTTAAAGGAGTTTAAGGAAGCCTTAAAACCCAAAGGACCTGATCCCCTAGCAGCTGGACCCTCCTCACAGGAAAGCTTATCCACCTCGGCTCCAAAATTGTTGAGGGCTAGGGACGTTCTTCTGTCAGACTCTGAGGATTCAGAGGCTCAGGAAGAAGGTCTCATTGATAGCCAGACAGATGAGGAGGATGAAGATGCTAGATCAGGCAAATTCATTTTTTCAGCAGATGACATGGGTGGTTTACTGGCAGCTATCTATACCTCTGAGGGGATTCAGCAGCCGACCGAACTAGTGTCATCACAGGATAAGATGTACCAGGGTTTAGCTAAACCCCAGCCAAAGGTTATCCCAGTTCACCTATCTCTTCAGGACTTAGTTCTAAAAGAGTGGGCAGAACCTGAAAAGAAGTTACTTAGGTACAAAACCTGGAAAAGGCGCTGTCCCTTTAAGGAGGAACTAGAAAACAAATTTTTCAAAGTCCCTAAACTAGACGCTTCCCTAGCTCAACTGTCTAGACAGTCTGACCTCTCCTTTGAGGATGCTGGGAATTTAAAAGATTCACTAGACAGACGGGCAGAGACCTCCCTTCGCAGGGCCTGGGAGGCTAATGCGGCAGCCCTTGGGCCCGCCCTGGCCTCATCCTGCATTGCCAGGAATACGGATACCTGGCTATCCAGGATGTTAGAACATATCCCACAGACTTCAAAGTTTAAGGATATCCGAGATTCCCTTAGAGTCATAGGTAGCGCTGTCGCCTATCTAGCAGACGCATCAATTGAGTCCGCTCGAGCATCTGCTAAAACAGGCGCTCTTATTAACGCCTCAAGAAGGGCACTATGGCTCAAAACATGGGAAGGAGATTTGGCCTCCAAATCCCGTCTCTGTGCCCTACCCTTTGAGGGATCCCTCCTCTTTGGGACAGGTTTAGACCAGGCTCTAACTAGGGCCTCAGAAAAGGGTAAACGGTTCCCTCCCAAACCTAAACAAAATAGGAGGAGATTTTTTCGAGGCCCCCAGAATAAAAATCGACCTTCAGACCGAAGAGCGGCCTTTAATAGGAAGTGGATCACAGGGAAGGATAAACCAAAAGGGGGAATCCTTTTCCCTGATCCTAAACCCGCTGGAAAAGACTCCAAGTGACTCGAGAGTCGGGGGAAGGCTCTCCCGATTTCTTCCAGCTTGGGAAAGCATAACGCAGAGTCCTCATATTTTGCAGATAGTGAAGGAAGGCTACAGATTGGAATTCCGCCATCTTCCCCCACCAATTTTCCTCCTCACTCATTTACCCCAAAATCCCCTCAAAGCGGCAAGCCTTCTAGGGAATGTGTCAGACCTAGCACAACAGGGGGTCATAGTCCCAGTTCCGGTAGACCAACAGGGTCAAGGGGTGTACTCTCACATCTTCGTAGTACCAAAACCCTCGGGAAAATTCCGTCTAATCATCAACTTAAAACCCCTGAATACTTATCTCCTCTACAAGAGGTTCCGCATGGAAAACATTTACAGTCTCAAAGGACTTCTTTTAGAAGGGGTATTTATGATAACCATAGACCTGAAGGACGCCTACCTCCATGTCCCCATTTACCAGGACCATCAAAGATTCCTGAGATTCGCCATTGTTTCCCCTCAGGGGATCCAACACTGGCAATTCACCGCTCTCCCCTTTGGGCTTGCCTCCAGCCCAAGAGTTTTCACAAAGGTGCTAGCAGAGGTGGTCGCCTTTTTACATCTGAAAGGCATCTCCCTTGTCCCCTACCTCGACGATCTGCTGCTGTTCAATCCCAGTCGGGCACTTCTTCTCACGGACCTGACCACCGTCCTGACTACACTGGAATCCTTAGGATGGATTATAAACAGAGAAAAATCTTCTCTCCTCCCAGAACAGAGAAAGATCTATCTGGGATTCTTAATAGATTCCTTAGAGAAAAAGCTTCTCCTACCAGTAGACAAGGTCCAGAGACTCATCTCAGTGGTCAGGTCTGTCAGGGGAACAGCAGATATTTCACTCAGGGAGATCATGAGGTTGTTGGGACTTATGACCTCATGCATCCCAGCAGTTCCGTGGGCTCAGCTCCACTACAGGCCACTACAGGCCTTCCTCCTCTCCTCCTGGGACGGGAAGGAAACATCCCTAGACTCCAGGGTCTCCATTCCAGAGTCGGTAAAAAACACTCTAAAGTGGTGGCTCATTCCTCGGAACTTGGAAAGAGGCCTTCAGTGGAACCAGTCAAATCCCCTCAGGATAACTACGGATGCCAGCTCCTGGGGATGGGGAGCCCACATGGCGGGCCTACAGGCCCAGGGTTCCTGGGATCGACACCAAAGGGAGTCGTCTTCCAACTTCCGAGAATTATTAGCGGTCGGAAGAGCCTTGGAAGCGTTCGAGGAGAGAATCCTGAACCAGGAAATACAAATTCTCTCCGACAACGCGACCACGGTGGCGTTCCTGAACCATCAGGAAGGCACCAGGTCCCGTTCGCTCCTAAGGTTGTCCCTAGAAATTCTAGGCTGGGCAGAACAGAGGGTCCACTCCCTGTCAGCAGTCCACATCAGGGGAGTCCTAAACCTAGAAGCGGACTTTCTAAGCCGCCAACCCATTCTCCAGGGAGAGTGGGAACTAAGTCAGGAGGTCTTCGATTGGGTATGTCATCATTTCGGCATCCCAGAAATAGACCTCTTTGCTCACAGGAGGAACAAGAAGATAGAAAGGTTCTTCTCCCTCTCCCGGGATCAGGGATCGGAAGGTGTGGACGCGTTGGCCCAGGCCTGGACATTTTACCTAGCCTATGCCTTCCCTCCTCTGAATCTAATCCCGAGGGTATTGCAAAAACTGAGTCGTTCACAAGGGAAGCTGATCCTGATCGCTCCCTGGTGGCCCAAAAGATCTTGGTTTCCAATGTTAGAACAGTGGTCAGTCCTTCCTCCCCTCCCTCTCTCGGTCCGGGTGGACCTTCTGCGGCAGGGGCCGATCTTTCATCCAGAGCCAGGCTTTTTCAGTCTGACGGCCTGGTACTTGAGAGGTGGAACCTGCAGCGGAAGGGTTGCTCAGAGAAGGTAATAGATACCCTCTTAGCGAGTCGTAAGGAAGTTACCAGGAAGATCTATGCCAAGACCTGGGGGGTGTTTTCACGCTGGTGCGCAGCAAGACAAGCCCCACTACCCGAAATATCGGTTATCTTGGAGTTCCTTCAGGAAGGGGTAGATCTAGGTCTAGCTACGAGAACCCTAAGAGTACAGGTTGCCGCCTTGTCCTACTTTTTAGACAAGAGGCTGGCTCTGGATCCTCTTATTAAGAGGTTCCTGACGGCCAGGGATAGGTTATCACCTATACAGATATCCAGAGTTCCCCCTTGGGACCTCTCCCTGGTGTTAGATCAGCTATCCAAACCTCCGTTTGAACCGATAGACAGCATCCCGGTTAGGCTGTTGGTATTTAAATTCTCCTTTCTTTTGGCCATCACCACGGCCAAAAGAATAGGAGACATGCAAGCGCTCTCAATCAAAGAGCCTTATTTTCGTTTATTTGAAGACAGGGTAGTCCTAAGTCAGGATCCCCTGTACCTACCTAAGGTGGCAACGAAGTTCCATAGGTCACAAGAAATTATACTTCCTTCTTTTTGCGCAAACCCACAGAATGAAAGAGAACGAACCTTTCATTGTTTGGATGTAAGACGCTGTTTGTTAATTTATTTAGAAAGGGTGAGCGAGTTCAGACGCTCATCACACTTGCTAATCAACTTTTCAGGACAGAAAAAGGGTTGCCAAGCATCTAGAGCCTCCATATCTAGATGGATAAGACAGGCAATTTCAGTAGCATACAGTAAGGCTGGCAAAACAGTACCTAAAGTCAAGGCACATTCCACGAGATCTATAGCAACCTCCTGGGCAGAGAGAGCAGGAGTTTCAGTGGAACAAATCTGTAGATCAGCAACGTGGTCAAGCCAGAATACCTTTCTAAAACACTACCGAGTGGAACTCCTGTCACCCCAAGACTTGACGTTTGGCAGAAGAGTCCTGCAGGCAGTGGTCCCGCCCTAAGGTAGGCCTGAGGGTTACTTGCTTATCTCTCAAGGTGCCGTCCTGGAAGACGACTCGAGAAAATACCAGTTACTCACCGGTAGCTGTTTTTCTATGAGTCTTACAGGACGGCAGGCCTATTTCCCACCCTGATGACTTTGTATGGTTTGTATTTTCATATACTGGTTCCCGTGCTCTTATGGTGGTTACTTTATCACGAACTGAGGTGCACGGGGAGGGGCGGGGTTTTTAAACCTCTTTTTGATTGTGTTTCCTGTCAGGTGGAGCCAGTCTACTCTCAAGGTGCCGTCCTGTAAGACTCATAGAAAAACAGCTACCGGTGAGTAACTGGTATTTTCATGTACTTTGTCCTATGTGGGGCAGAACACTGTGAAACATTTTGTGATGATAGATCTTCTTCAAAGTGAATAATTCCATTTGTACATGGTAATCATATCTCCTGTACCTGTCAATTTAACCACTTCAGCCCCAGAGGATTTGGCTGCCTAATGACCAGGCCATTTTTTGCGATTCGGCACTGCGTCGCTTTAACTGAGAATTGCACGGTCGTGCGACAATGCACCCAGACAAAATTGACATCGTTTTTTTCCCACAAATAGAGCTTTCTTTTGGTGGTATTTGATCACCTCTGCGGTTTTTATTTTTAGCGCTATAAACAAAAAAGGAGCAACAATTTTGAAAAAAAAGCAATATTTTTTACCTTTTGCTATAATAAATATCCCCCAAAAATATATAAAAAAACACATTTCTTTCTCAGTTTAGGCCGATACGTATTCTTCTACATCTTTTTGGTAAAAAAAACGCAATAAGCGTATATTGATTGGTTTGCACAAAAGTTATAGGGGCAGATTCACAAAGAGTTACGCCGGCGTATCAGTAGATACGCCGACGTAACTCGGAATCTAAGCCCGTCATATGTTTAAGTGTATGCTCAGACTGAGATACACTTAAACCTGCCTAAGATACGACGGCCTGCGCCAACGTATCTTAGGGTGCAATATTTACGCTGGCCGCTAGGTGGCGCTTCCATTGAGTTCGGCGTAGAATATGCAAATGAGTAGATACGCCGATTCACGAACGTACGCTTGCCCGTCGCAGTAAAGATACGCAGCTTCCGTAAGAGTTATGCCGGCGTAAAGATAAACATGCCCCCTAGGTGGCATATCCAATGTTAAGTATGGCCATGGTTTCCGCGTCGCAATTTGAAAATTTTACGTTGTTTGCGTAACTCGTTCGTGAATGGGGCTAGACGTCAATTACGTTCACGTCGAAACCAATGACGTCCTTGCGACGTCATTTGGAGCATTGCACACTGGGATATTTTACGGACGGCGCATGCGCAGTTCGTTCGGCGCGGGGACGCGCTTCATTTAAGTGATACACGCCCCCTACCCGCCAAATTTGAATTCCGCCGCGTGATTTACGCTACGCCGCCGCAACTTTACAGGCAAGTGCTTTGCCTGAAAAACTTGCGGTGGCGTAACGTAAATGACATACGCTGATCTTTCTGAATCTGGCCCACAGCGTCTACAAAATAGGGGACAATTTTATGGCATTTTTATTAATATTTTTTTTTTACTAGTAATGGCGGCAATCTGCGATTTTTACCGTGACTGCGACATTATGGCGGACACATTGGACAATTTTGATGCTATTTTGGGACCAATGTCATTTATACAGAGATCAGTGCTATAAAAATGCACTGATGACCACTAGGGGGTGAGGAAGGGGTTAAGTGTGTCTTAGGGAGTGATTCTAACTGTGGGGGGGGGGATGGGCTACAAGTGACACAACAGTTATCCCTGCTCCCGATGACAGGGAGCAATAGATCACTGTCCTGTCACTAGGCAGAAGAGGGAAATGCCTTGTTTACATAGGCATCTCCCCGCTCTGCAGCTTTGTGACACGGAGCTCACGGCAGGGGTGAGCGCCGCCGCCAGCGCGCGGTGATACAGGTACGTTGCTTTGCGGAGCCACGCCATTCTGCTGGCGTAAATGTACAGGTGACGGTGGGCAAGCGGTTAAATAGCTGCCTTTGTTTATTTTTTTTTTAGCTACAGCGTCGCCTTAAGATTAGCAATTAATACATTTTTACGCTGCAGTAATCTATTGATTTCATAAGATCCAGAAAGACCCCCAAGGGCCATCCAATAGTCCTTAAATTATTACTTAGCCTGAGTGTTTAGGAGTAATTTTCCTTCATGTCAATAAATGTCTTTCTTGTGTGACTTGGCTAATTCTTTAGCTGGCACAGCCGACAATAGGACTGTCTTATGGGCAGTTTAGGTGACCGTCTTTGGGAATGAAGCTTTCTCATCGATCAAGGACTTGAAAGTGCTAATGAAAGCTGAGGCTGGTCAATACAGACACGCACAGCATCATTAGATATGTATGAAATATTTCAACATACAAGGATTTAAATTGCTTTTAGCAAGGGCCCCAGACTATCCAAAACTGAAGTGACATTCCGCAGTGTATGGAATGGAAACGTACTGATTCTGCTCATTCCTCCATTCACCTCGTTTGTGGTAGGAATCTGTTAGTATTTTTATATTTCCATTTAGCATGTTTGGCTGAATTTGGACCTGCATAGGAGCGCAGGGTTCCTATGCAAATTGGCACTGGAGATATGTGAACCGGCCCCATAGAGAGCAGGTCAAAATCTCCTGCTATTGCAAATTGGATGTGGGGAACCCACAATGGTGTGAACACAGCCTCACAGTAAGAACTGGAAAATAGACACCTTCAAGAACTGATTCTGGCATTCTAAATATAATATAAATATAACCGGATATTAACATGTATTGGTAATAACCCCAGAGATTGTTTATGAAAGAAATATCTGATTGCCTTCTGTGAAATTAGGAAGGAATTTATTTTCCCCTGCTGGAGAAAATTGGATGCTCCATGCTTTGTTGTTTTTTTTTTTTTTTGCCTTCCTCTGGATCAACTGTGGGTAAAGGATTCTGTATATGGAGGTTTTCTATTTATTTTCCGGCGTATAAGACGACTCGGCGTATAAGACGACCCCCTAATTTTCCAGCCAAAGTGTTGGTTTTGGGATATACTCACCGTATAAGACTACCCCCTTTCCTACTAGTCATGCCTCGCCTCACGGTGCCACCATTACATGCCAGACTATGCCACTACATGCCAGACTGTTCCCCATTACATGCCAGACTGTGCCCCATTACATGCCAGACTGTGCCCCATTACATGCCAGACTGTGCCCCATTACATGACCAGACTGTGCCCCATTACATGACCAGACTGTGCCCCATTACATGACCAGACCTGCCTCATTACATGACCAGACCTGCCTCATTACATGACCAGACTGTGCCCCATTACATGCCAGACCTGCCCCATTACATGACCAGACTGTGTCCCATTACATGACCAGACCTGCCCCATTACATGACCAGACCTGCCCCATTACATGACCAGACCGTGCCCCATTACATGACCAGACTGTGCCCCATTACATGACCAGACCTGCCCCATTACATGACCAGACCTGCCCCATTACATGACCAGACCGTGCCCTTACCTTATCCCATGCGAATCGCGGCCGTGTAACCTAACATCTTACTTTACCAGAATCGCGGCCGTACGATTTTTCAAAAGCCGCGCCTCCGACGTCTTCTGTTCCGTGATAGGCAGAACATTCAGCTTCCCAGGAGGCACTGTGTTCAGTGTTCGCCTATCACGGAGGCCCTCTCGTCCAAGGTCGAGAGGGCCTCCGTAATAGGCGGACACTAAACACAGGACGAGAGGCCCTCCGTGATAGGCGGACACTAAACACAGGATGAGAGGCCCTCCGTGATAGGCGGACACTAAACACAGGATGAGAGGCCCTCCGTGATAGGCGGACACTGAACACAGTGCCTCCTGGGAAGCGGATTGTTTCTGCCTATCACGGAACAGAAGACATCGGGGGGGGGGGGGGGGCGGCTTTTGAAAAATCGTACGGCCGCGATTCTGGTAAGGTAAGATGTTAGGTTACCGGCGTATAAGACGACCCCCGACTTTTAAGGGGTTAGAAAGTCGTCTTATACGCCGGAAAATACGGTATTCTATTTATACATTTTCCCTATTGGATAAACAAGACTGCAAACGTAGAATAAACTATCCATTTGTGAGTGATTGTTGTAGTTAGTGCCGTGTTAATGATATTTTTAAATAAAACCTTTCTGCTTTCATCACATATCTTATTTTGGATGTGCCACAGCAGACACTGTTCAGGTATTCTGATTACCAGCGCTGTCAGGAACAGCAGGCTGTTGGGGGGATTCGCCCATCCACGCCACTTGCATGGGCTGAACAAAATAAATAAATTAGTGTATGGCAAGATTAATACTGCTAATGATATGGTGAGTGCAGAGGGCAGCTGTCACACAGGCAGCAGAGCCCCACTGATTACACTGAGTGGCAGTCTCCCAATGCAGTGCCGAGTCCTCAACCTGACAACTCAGTCACGCTCCTCATTAATTGATCCCTACAATCTACAGTTGCAGGCTTTATTCATAATGTTTTATTCTGTGTGATATGCAAACATGTTAAACAAAGTTAGAATTTAACCCCTTGTTAACTTTAATTAATTTTTGTTAACCCCTTCATCACCTTCTTCCCCTTTCCTTGCTCCTCCATATTTTTTCTTCTTTTAAAAAATCCTGCGCTTATCCAACCTCCAACAAATGTTGCAAAAATTAAAACAAAACAAAATAAACAATCCAAATACTTGAAATAATCAAAATATGAGAGCCGCTACCCAGTAGGTCTAAATATGATGCCGCCTACACACGATCATTTTTCGGCATGAAAAAATAGACGTTTTTCGGCATGTAGAAAAAACGTTGTTTTTTCCAACTTCATCATTAAAACGTCGTTGCCCACACACCATCGTTTTTAAAAAATGCTCTAGCAAAGCGCGGTGATGTACAACACGTACGACGGCACTATAAAGGGGAAGATCCATGCGGATGACGCCACCCTTGGGGCTGCTTTAGCTGATTCCGTGTTAGTAAAAGACGATTCGCGCTTTTCTGTCTGTTACAGCGTGATGAATGTGCTTACTCCATTATGAACGGTAGTTTTACCAGAACGAGCGCTCCCGTCTCATAACTTGATCTGGAGAATGCGCGGATTTTTAACGTCGTTTTAGCCCACACGCGATAATTTTTTACAACTCGAAAAATTACATCATTTAAAACGTTGTTAAAAAATGCAGCATGTTCGAAAAAGAAATGTTGTCGTTTTTCAGAACCCGAAAAATGATGTGAAGCCCACACACGATCATTTTAAATGACATTTTTTAAAAACGTTGTTTTTTTCATGCTGAAAAATGATCGTGTGTGCATGGCATAATGCCCCGTACACACGATCATTTTTCAGCATGAAAAAAAACTTTGTTTTTCAGCATGTCCAAAAAAACAAGTTTTCCCAACTTCATCATTAAAACGGCGTTGCCTACACACCATCGTTTTTAAAAAATGATGCAGCAAAGCGCGGTGACGTACAACACGTACGACGGCACTATAAAGGGGAAGTTCCATTCGGATGACACCACCCTTTGGGCTGCTTTAGCTGATTCCGTGTTAGTAAAAGACGATTTGCGCTTTTCTGTCTGTTACAGTGTGATGAATGTGCTTACTCCATTATGAACGGTAGTTTTACCAGAACGAGCGCTCCCGTCTCATAACTTGCTTCTGAGCATGCATGTTTTTTTTTTGTCATTTTTGCCCGAACACGATCATTTTTTACAACCCAAAAAACGACATTGTTCTAATACGACGTTTTTCAGAACCTGAAAAATTATGTGAAGCCCACACACATTCATTTTAAATGACGTTTTTGAACAACTACGTTTTTTACATGCTGAAAAATGATCGTGTGTACGCGGCATAAGATTTAAAAAATTATCTAAAAGTGACTACAAGGAACTTTTTTTGTTTTGTGTTTTTTTTTTCTTTTTTTTTTTGATTGAATAATTGAATGGACACTTTAATTTATTTAGGCAAAATGAGCCAGATTCACGTAGAGCGGCGTATGTTTAAGCTCATATGCGCTACGCCGACGTAACATAGAGAGGCAAGTACAGTATTCACAAAGCACTTGCTCCCTAAGTTACAGCGGCGTAGCGTAAGCCCACCTAATTCAAAGTAGGCAGGTAGTGGGCGTGTTGTATTAAAATGAATCGTGACCCCATGTAAATTAAGCACCGAACGAACGGCGCATGCGCGCGCATGCTCAGAATCAAGTCGAATTTACGCCCTAAGATACAACGGCTCAATGGCAACGACGTGAACGTAACCTACGCCCAGCCCCATTCACGTACGACTTACGTAAACGACGCAAAATCCGACGGCAGTTCCGACGTCCATACCCTAACAAGACTTAGACCAGCTATTTGGTGGTTTATCTTTACGCCGGAAAAACGCCTTACGTAAACGACGTAGATTACAGCGATGGGCGCAAGTACGTTTGTGAATCGGCGTATCTCGCTCATTTACATATTCAACGCGTAAATCAACGGAAGCGCCCCTAGCGGCCAGCATAAATATGCACCCAAAATACGACGGCGTAGGAGACTTACGTCGGTCGTATTAAGCCAGTATTCAGTATTGAGAATAAGGCGCATAGATACGACGGCGCATCTGTACACTTACGCTGCGTATGTCTTTCTGAATCTGGCCCTATGTGTTCTTTTGGTTTGAGAATATATTCATATATACACTTCTTTAGGATGTTTCTGCAGGCATTTGTGAGATGTAGATGTCAGTAATAATTAACAGTTTTTT
This sequence comes from Rana temporaria, assembly GCF_905171775.1. Taxonomy (NCBI): domain Eukaryota; kingdom Metazoa; phylum Chordata; class Amphibia; order Anura; family Ranidae; genus Rana; species Rana temporaria. The sequence continues at coordinate 54,836,354 of NC_053490.1, forward strand.
GTCCAGAAGAAGCTTTGATTTGGCTGCACGGAAGAGTGTGGTGACACCTGTATACAGTAAACCTTGGACTGCGAGCATAATTCATTGCAGAAACATGCTTGTAATCCAAAGCACTTGTATATCAAAGCAAATTTTCCCATAAGATATAATAGAAACTCAAATGATTCGTTCCACAACAATTTATTCATAAGTTCTTCAGTTTATAGTCTATATAAAAAGAATATAGCAATGTGATAGGTTGTGTAAACATAAAATATCCATCCACAAATGGAAGCCTCCACAAGGGGAGTAGAAGAAAAATCCAGCTGGAGCTACAGAGTATAAAAGAGAAGAGAGGCGCCTCTAAGTGTAGCAATAAGTTACTAAATGTTGAACCTTCATTAAATGTAACCATATTGCTACACTTAGAGGCTCCTCTCTTCTCTTTTATACTCTGTTGTGACATGACTATATCAAGTCAAACTTTAATAAAATAGTTTGCTTGTCTTGCAAAACGCTGTCAAACCAAGTTACTCTCAATCCAAGGTTTTATATATATATATATAAATACGCCGCGGTAACATACACAGGAGGGGTGACAACATTGTCAGCTATGGCCGAACGCCGAAAGCCGCCTGAAAAAAAGTTCCGGGACTTGTTTTGGGCTTCAGGCGTTTCGGCGTTCGGCGTGGAGATGTGAACCATCTCCATAGCCGACAATGTAAACTCACCCCTCCAGCGTATCAGGGGCTGCTGCGGCGTCGCGCTACAGGCGTATATACAAAGTGAAGAGTGCAAGTGAAGGCCTAAAATTGCACTGCCGGCGCTAAAAGAATGCACAAGGTGATTGGAGGTGACTTGATATAGGAGCTAAATGTACCACTTGTAGAGTGAAACAAACACCAAAATTGGGTGAGAGTGGTGTTTGGAGTAGTGAAGCGGCTATTTTGATAAAACGGGGGTGAGTCGTTTTATAGTGTAAATACAATTATCTCTAAAAGTGAACTGTAGTTCAAACAAAGATGAAACAGCGCTAATGAGTAGATATGTCAACTCAGAAAAGAACACTGGTAGACGCAGATGGCGCAAGAGGTGATCAGAACCTGAGTGTATGTGCACCAAAAAACAACTCAAGTGGAAATTGCCTCAAAATGGCTAGTGTAACCCTCACGGGGTGCAAACCTGCCACGACAGAGAAAGGACTCTGCATATGCACCATCAGTTCCTCCAGGTATTGTATGGGTGATACACGTCTCAGCAAAATCACATGAAAGAGAAATCAACAAGCAGATAATAGTGCAGCGATGTCTTACAATTAATTAAATGAAAACAGGTAAAGTAAAACCATTAGTGTATGCCCGTACAATATGTCACTGAAAATGAAGCAAAAGTAAAACAGAAAGGGTTCACCGCTGTCACCGCTGATGTCAGTCAACTCCTCGGGCCGCGCGCCCGAGGAGTTGACTGACATCAGCGGTGACAGCGGTGAACCCTTTCTGTTTTACTTTTGCTTCATTTTCAGTGACATATTGTACGGGCATACACTAATGGTTTTACTTTACCTGTTTTCATTTAATTAATTGTAAGACATCGCTGCACTATTATCTGCTTGTTGATTTCTCTTTCATGTGATTTTGCTGAGACGTGTATCACCCATACAATACCTGGAGGAACTGATGGTGCATATGCAGAGTCCTTTCTCTGTCGTGGCAGGTTTGCACCCCGTGAGGGTTACACTAGCCATTTTGAGGCAATTTCCACTTGAGTTGTTTTTTGGTGCACATACACTCAGGTTCTGATCACCTCTTGCGCCATCTGCGTCTACCAGTGTTCTTTTCTGAGTTGACATATCTACTCATTAGCGCTGTTTCATCTTTGTTTGAACTACAGTTCACTTTTAGAGATAATTGTATTTACAGGCGTATATACGCCTAGGTGTGAATGGGCACTTAGTTTTCGTCACTGCAAAATTATTTTCATCAACAAAATTAACACTGTCTAGAGTAGCTCTAGACAGTGTAGTGAACAGAAGAAATAGATGTAACGGTTTACATACACTTTAATGATACAATAGTGATACAGAGTTGCATTTGTTTAAGGTATGGTGTTCAGCATCAATAAATAGATCAGGCTTGCTTTCATAGTAGTTACAATTCCTTGTATTCCCTACATTATGCTGTAAATATTGGTCGTCTCTAGAACATTATATTATGTCCCAGGGAAAAAAAAGGAGGTTGGAGGTTGGAGGCTATTAATCTATACTGCAACCCTGGACACTGGAAAAGATCTGTGAGTGATATATATCCACACTATCTGTCCTCCCCATTGTTGATTTTTCTCCTTTGTGAGCACCTTGTGTTTTTCAACACCCCGATAGTGCTGATCTTGCTGTATATACTCATTACATATTTCAGCCGGACATTCACTTTCCTGGGGGTTCACATACTATACTGAACTTGATTTCTGATCAGAAGGATAATATTGATTCAACCCTTCAAGCATATATATAGGAATCGGATATCTAAAAAATTCCTTTCCTCCTGTGACCACTCGCTGACATTTAACAAATGTGGCACTCTGAATATGCATGGGACATATACCTTTTCATCTAATGTCAAGTTGTTTTGTATTCTAACCAGCATTGCAATTTATACATCACACCTGAACCTCCTGAAGAAGCTTTAAAAAGTGAAACATGTTGAGTGGTAGTTTCTGTACTCTTGCTCTTGAATGGAATTTACAACTTAGGCCCCGTACACACACGACCGGATCTGTCCGTTGGGATTTATCCGCGGATCAGTTCCAGCAGACAAATCCGGTCGTGTGTACGGCCTAGCGGACATTTTTCGGCGGACATTTGTCCAGCCGACCGTTTTTCAAGCGGTTAAAAATTTCTTAGCATGCTAAGAAATCTATCCGCTGGAAACCTGTCTGTCGGACTTATCCGGTCATCTGTACAGACTCACCGGAAAAGTCCAAGCGATCCCCATCCCTCGCATGCGTCGAAGTGATTTGACGCATTTGTGGAAGTATTAACCTTCCAGGGTCACGCACGGACGGCGCGGCCACGTCACTGCGTATGTTTTCCGCAGGGATTTTGATCTGATGGTGTGTACAGCCCATCAGATCAAAATCCGGAGCAGAAATGTCCGCTGGAAACGGTCCGGCGGACCATTTTCATCGGATAGCCGCACGTGTGTACAGGGCCTTATATATGGATGCAATGTTTTCCTTCATACTTTTTATCTTTGTAATAAAACATTTAAATTGTATCCATTTGTAACTGTGTTCTATACACTGTTTCTACCACATACCTATAAAGTCCTGAGGTATTGTACCTTGTTTCCCCTTTGTTTTTTCTAGGTTCAGCCACAGTCCACTATACATTATGATCACTATGCCAGGGTAACTTAGAATAATGTACTAGACTGGGAAAAAAAACTCATGCATCAGTAACAATAAACAGTGTATGTAAGCGTCAACTGCAATGTAAATTATTATACTACAAGTAGTCTAGGATGCAGTCTAGGAGAATGGCTAGGATATGGTGCAATGTCTTCTAACCCTCTTAGCATAAGCAATAGGTGAAGGTCTCTGTGTAACAGCAGGCATGGTGGTGAACACAGGACAATGAAGTGTTTTCTCTGTTCTCCCTCATGGCAATAGAAAACTGAGTCCTGAACAGTTGGAGTAAATGCAGCTCTTTCCCCTTCTCCTGACAGTCTTTCTTGCTGGGGAATATAGTTCAAAAGCTCTTGATTACAGTAGGGTCTCTCTCCTCTGGACTACAGTTCCCACAGTACAACTCTGCCTGACTCAGTCTATTGATCTTTTCCTGCTAAGCAGCTCCTTTCTGTCGGTCATGCTCTAGAAATGCAGAGATGGGCAGTGAGACAAGCTTCTAACAAGAACAGTAGTGACATGACCAAATGCAGGGCCGGCCTTTGGGGTGTGCGAGCTGTGCGGCCGCACAGGGCGCCATGGGCAACAGGGGCGCCGTGCGGCCATCACAGCTCGCAGAATGTAAGTCGCAGTCAGTTGCTCACATGATCACATGGGACCCGATGGTACCAATGTACCAGGCGGCACTTTCAGGGGGGTGGCAAATTGCACAATGTCTTGGTGGCGCCACAGGATTAGTGAAGATGGGGGGGGGCGCCACAGGATTAGCTCGCACAGGGCGCCTGAACACCTAAGACCGGTCCTGACCAAATCTCAATCGAAATCTTGCAAGACTTGCAGTCAGAAGCTGCAGTGCAGAAGATAAACAACTATAAGGCTACAAGAGTGCCGATATACAGCTATGTGGTTGTAGGCACAGGAAAGGCACTGCTATTTTTCAGGGGCAAAGCAAGGCATGGTACTGCTTAGGCACAATTACCATTTCTAGATGTTCCCTATAACATAGCAAATCTCACATTCACTTTGCAATTTGTTGGAGGACTTGAAAATCAAAGACTGGCAACATTTATTTGCTTCCATAAAGATACTGTCTTATTTTACAGGCAGCCTATTTCATCCTACAAATAGCCAGGCAAAGAAATCATCTGATAAGGGAAGGAAGCGAGATAAAGAAGGTAGGAACAGAAGGAACAGATTTTCTGAAATACAGTATATGAGAATGGTGCCTTTACTTGTCACATAAGGATTTTGGAGGGCAATGCCTTTATACTTCTTAACAATAAGAGTACAATATACAATTCAGTAGATAGATACAATAACCGATTGCTGCCCGGCTAACGTCAAATGAGGTCGCAGACTTTGAGCGGCGATATCGGAATGATGCCTGTAGCTACAGGCATCATTCGGATATTGCCTTTTAGAGCCAGAGATTCCCTGCACCATAAGAATGATCACAGCAGCTGTTCAGCCACTTGATTGTTCTTACAGGCAGCAGGATGGGACACCCCCCCCCCCCCTTCCCACCATCCTCCGGTGTTTTTCCCAGCTTGCCCCTGCCATTGGTGAACCAGAGAAGGAACTATCCCGCCTTGAATGCTGACCATAGAGATTTCCAGCGGGCCAGATGGTCCCCAGAGTCTCTATGATCGTTCGGAGGCCGGGTCTGATGTTATGATGTCACACCCAGCCTCTGCATTTGAAAAAATTACGCCGGCTTGGCTGGGAAGCTGAGATCTTTTTTATTTTTATTTCAGGCTTCCCAGCCTAGAGGTGAGATCTGGGGACTTATTGACCCCCAGATCTCTCTGTAAAGAGCACATGTCAAGCACTATTAGTAATACAAGGGATGTTTACATCCCTTGTAATAGGAATTAAAGTGATACATTTTTTTTTTAAAGCACTCCTGTCCATGCGTGCTCGTGCGCAGAAGCGAACACATACGTAAGTCATGCCCACATATGTAAACGGTGTTCAAGGTATCACCGTGAACGTTAGAGTGAGAGCAATAATTCCTCCTCTGTAACTCAAAACATTTACGGTAACTTGTAAAAGATTGTCACCTATGGGGATTTTTAAGTATCGAAGTTTGGCGCCATTCCACGAGCATGTGCAATTTTGAAGCGTGACATGTTAGGTATCTATTTGCTTGGCGTAACACCATCTTTCACATTATACAAAAAAATTGTGCTAACTTCACAGTTTTTTTTTAATACATGAAACAAAACGTGTTTGAAAAATTGCTGTGCAAATACAGTGCGAGATAAAAAGCAACGACCACTATCTTATTCTCTAGTCTAGGGTCTCTGCTAAAAAACATATATAATGTTTGGGGGTTCTGTGTAATTTTCTAGCAAAAAAAAAAGAAAGAAGATTTTTACATGTAGGAGAGAGATATCAGAATTGGCCTGGGTGGCAAGTGGCTAAGCCCACTGAACTAATCAAACCCTAATGTACTACTTGCTTCGAAGTATGTTTGTAGGGTTGACATATTATTATTTGGATTGTTTTATTTTACAGTAACTATGGCAGTAGCAATCCATCAGTCCAGAGTGATAGTGGTCAGGAAAGATCAACCAGTTGAACATTAACAATGAGGGACACCTGACATGAGTTGTAACCCTTGATTAATATATCTAAAACTAAAATAGAAAGTACGTGTACCAACAATCATTTTAAGCAAATTTTTGTGACATTTGTAAACTTTTTTGCACAGCACAATGGGGAATTTAACATGACTCCATTGTATAAACAGAAAGAATATTGCGCATACCACAGTGAGTGTAACAGCTGCGTCTCAAATGTCATACAACATCAAATAAACATAAACAGGGAAGGAGTCGTGCTAAAAGTTAGCACGACTCCTTCCATGACTCCATTGTAGCTGACTGGGAATCTAAATATGAAGTGTACTATTACCAGTGGCGGCTGCTCCATTAAGGATGCAGCCCTCCCTAATACATGTTTTTTTTTTTTTAAGCACATGATTACAGCCTGAGGCTCTAATTGGCTTCAAGAAAGGGTGGGCTCGGGGCACAGAGCACTGCGACCCGAGCCCACCCAGTTATGTTACAATAGCGAATTAATATTCGCTATTGTCTTCCTGCTTCTCCTCCCGGCCAATCAGGAAGCGGTTCTTAAGACCCGATTGGGTGAGAGGAGAAGCAACCGTATTGGTCAGTATCGGGGAGGATGTATGGGGAGATCCGGGAGATGGCCCTACTCTGCTCTGCAACGGCGCCAACACACAAGCCAGAGCCCAACCACGTGAGTTCCACCCACAGCCACGTCCAAGAAAAGAGTCCAGTTTGGTAATGATTATCAAAGATCTCCAGAAACAAAACAAATACCCTATTGTGTACTGTATTTCATTGAAAAAAAATAAAAATAAAATAACTTCCCTCTTTCCTTCCTATATGACTGTTTTCCCTTTCATATTCAATATTTTCTCTCGTTCACCCGAAAAAAAAAATTTAACATTAGATTCATGCTCATTTTGTCAAGGGGAATCAGGTAGTTTTTTTAAAAACGAAGCAGTACTTACCGTTTTAGAGAGCGATCTTCTCCGCCGCTTCCGGGTATGGTCTTCAGGACTGGACGTTCCTATTTGATAGACAATCTTCCGACAGGCTTCCGACGGTCGCATACATCGCGTCACGAGTAGCCGAAAGAAGCCGAACGTCGGTGCGGCTCTATACGGCGCCTGCGCACCGACGTTCAGCTACTTTCGGAAAATCGTGACGCGATAGATGCGACCGTCGGAAGACTGTCAATCAAATAGGAACGCCCAGTCCCGAAGACCATACCTGGAAGCGGCGGAGAAGATCGCTCTCTAAAACGGTAAGTACTGCTTCGATTTTAAAAAAAACTACCCGATTCCCCTTGACAAAATGAGCCTCAATCTAAGGTTAAAAATTAACATTTCCGGGTGAACCTCCACTTTAATTCATAGTTCTTCAAAAATGTCCTCTGTATTTAGCCCGTGAAGATACAGCTCACCCTCTCTCTCTATACCTGACTCACATTGTGAATTGTAGTTCTTTAGTCCATTGACTCCCATAGCATGATCCTTCACCTTTACTACATCTCCCATAATTCAGTGCTGCCCACCATCAAGTCTCTTGAGCTCCTTTTGCATATCAGGCCCGCCCCCTCCCAGGTGGAGGTGAGGTAGTGTTAACCCATTCAGTTGAAGTCAATTGGGAGCGCAGAGTACTCAGTCTCTCTAGCCAAGCACCTGGCTACATTCATCATGCTCACCATGCTTCAGTTTTTCCCTCCACACCCTCCTCCTCTGATGGCTGGTTCTCTTCTGCTCAGGACCATTTAAACCAGGGGTCTTCAAACTACGGCCCTCCAGTTGTTCAGGAACTACAATTCCCATCTTGCCTAGTCATGTCTGTGAATGTCAGACTTTTACAATGCCTCATGGGATGTATAGTTCCGCAACAGCTGGAGGGCCGTAGTTTGAGGATTCCTGATTTAAACCCTTTCCTGTGGTCTCAGGCTATCATGGATACATTGCTGGGCTGTTTCATTACTGCATGTGAAATGATTCAATGCCTGCCATACCTGCAACGTGATATTGCTCCTCTGTAATCAATGGCCTCAACTAGCCATTACACACAGTGCAATCCAATTCACCAGTTCATCCCCTACCACTGATCTACAGATGAAGTGCTGTTATTTGGAACTTTCACCTTAGTACTGATGCAGCTCACAAATGATTCTATCAGTTCGCTGTTGATAGTATAACTACGGGGCCAGATAATATTGCTTTGCGGTCACAGCTAATGCTAATCTATAGCAAACCGCTTGTGTAGCTGCAGCTGAAGAACCAACACATTACTATTTAATGTTGTGTGACCTAACCTAGAAAAAGAGTTCCATACAACTGGAATATTTCATTATTACAAATCATTTTCTCTCCTGCGGTTTGTTCACTGTAGCTGTAAGCAATTCCAGAGACCTCAAACATAACTTGAATTAGCAGAACACCAAACACTTCAGGCTCCTTTCTCCTCGTCTGTCTTGCTCTCCATGTATGGTAGAGAGAGGTTTTCACAGAATGTTCCTGCCTCCTAATTAATGTCTACTTTATAAGAAATAAGTCATTTTCCAAAAACTTGCATTACCCAGTTTGAGGTCAACTTGAGGTAGACAGCATAGGTTGGTGAAAGAAAGATAAACTCTGCAGACCCAGGTTATGGATAGGGAAGCAGTCCTGCCTCCAATAATTGTAATTGTCACGTCGCCACTCCAGCCGGAGTGAGTAAAGTGCCCCTGGACAGACCCCTCTCACAGGCCTGGCAGCCAGAGCGTCACTTAGAACTTCTGGGAAGGAACAAGTCTCTTCCACAGACTTGGCTCTAATGAGATTTGGATCTTAGGATGAGACCTCTGCCACAGGCCTAGTACTTTAGAAGTTTGGATAGTAGAGCGAATCCTCCCAGTGCGTAATTTGGGGCCACCGACTGACAGTTTGCCGCATACAACCTGTCAGTATCCGGTACCCAGATCCCAGATGGTGCCGCACCTGGAACCAGGAAACTGCGAAAAACCCCTAGCAATGGCCTCCGCCACAGAAATACTCCAGTCCCAGCATGCTCCGCGAGGGAAAACTCCTCTAATTGGCTGCTGGGAAGAAGCGGCTCCGCCCGAACCCCTCCGGCGCCACCTACCGTGACCCACAGGACAGTTCAGGGCTGGCGACAGCCAAATTTAAATAAATCAAAACACAGATGAGAGCAAATAAGTCTCTCATCCTACTAGATTTAACATAGCACCTGTACTGATAAGTACACAGGCTATATTAATTAATGCTATATTATTTTTTCTTTATTTGCTATTTTTTTCCCCACGAAAGTAAAGTTACTCTTTAAAGCGGATGTGCCAGTAAAAAAAAGTATTAAAAGCCAGCAGCTACAAATACTGCAGCTGCTGACTTTTAATATTAGGACACTTACCTGTCCTGGAGTCCAGCGCCGTCCGCAGCAGAGAATGAGCGATCACTCGTCTCTCTGCTGCTCCCCCCGCCATCCTCAGTGAGGGAACCAGGAAGTGAAGCACTCCGGCTTCACTACCCAGTTCCCTACGGCGCATGCGCGAGTCGCGCTGCGCCCGCCAATTGGCTCACACGCTGTGTGCTGGGAGCCGAGTGTTCCCAGAGGCAGAGCACAACGGGGGACAGACGGGAAGTCTGGAAAAACCCGTCTTTTGCCCGAGACGTGTGGCCGGAAGTGGGTGCAAATACCTGTCTTTAGACAGGTATCTGCACCCCCCTCCCCCCTGAAAGGTGTCAAATGTGACACTGGAGGGGGGGCGGGTTCCTATCAGCGTGAGTTCCACTTTAGGGTGGAGCTCCGCTTTAAGGTTTCTTTACTGTCTCTTGGCAACTCGAAGTTTCGGCTCCCTCCAAAAATGTTCTATAGAATTAAAGAAGGTTGTAAAGGTAAAAAAATGTTTCCCTAAATAGCTTCCTTTACATTAGTGCAGTCCTCCTTCACTTACCTCATCCTTCCATTTTGCTTTTAAATGTCCTTATTTCTTCTGAGAAATCCTCACTTCCTGTTCTTCTGTCTGTAACTCCACACAGTAATGTGACACTTTACAACCCCCTTAAAGTGGAGGTTCACCCGAAAACATAATTTTTAACATTAGATTGATGCTCATTTTGTCAAGGGGAATCGGGTGTTTTTTTTAAAATCGAAGCAGTACTTACCGTTTTAGAGAGCGATCTTCTCCGCCGCTTCCGGGTATGGGCTGCGGGACTGGGCGTTCCTATTTGATTGACAGGCTTCCGACAGCCGCATACATCGCGTCACGATTTTCCGAAAGTAGCGGAACGTCGGTGCGCAGGTGCCGTATAGAGCCACACCGACGTTCGGCTTCTTTCGGCTACTCGTGATGCGATGGATGTGACCGTCGGAAGCCTGTCGGAAGACTGTCAATCAAAATAGGAACCCCCAGTCCCGAAGACCATACCCGGAAGTGGCGGAGAAGATCGCCCTCTACAACAGTAAGTACTGCTTCGTTTTAAAACAACTAGCCGATTCCCCTAGACAAAATGAGCAGGAATCTAAGGGTGAAAAATGTTTTATGGGTGAACTCCCGCTTTAAGGTGACCAGATTTTTTAAATGAAATCCGGGGACATCTTTTTTTTTTTTTACTAGTAATGGTGGCAATCAGCAACTCTCTACCCGTTGCCGCTGCCATCCACCTCACAGCCTGTCAAGTCTTATGCCACATACACAAGATCAGAAATTTCCGACAAGAAAAACATGGATTTTTTTCAGACGGAATTTTGGCTCAAACTTGTCTTGCATACACACGGTCACACCAAATTCTGACCTCCAAGAACGCGGTGACGTACAACACTACGACGAGCCAAGAAAAATTAAGTTCAATGCTTCTGAGCATGCGTCGACTTGATTCCGAGCATGCGTAGGCTTTTTCTCCGGCAGAAATTCCGATTGGAATTTCCGACAAGAACTTTTCCCGTCGGAAAATTTGAGAACCAGCTCTCAAATTTTTCTTGGCAGAAATTCCGGCAGAAAAATTCTGTTAGAGCCTACATGATCAGAATTTACGACCAAAAGCTCACATCGGACTTTTCTTGTCGGAATTTCCAATTGTGTGTACGCGGCATTACTCTCTGGGCCCTACTGGGTGGGGAGTGGAAGAAGATCACTCCACCAGGAAAGACAAGGACATAAGCGGGCAGGCGGCTGGCCAAAACATGAGCCAAGGCAGAAGAACATGCGAGTGAAGCTGGAGAAATATTCCCTCCGCTCCGACCAGCACATGATCATCAGAAAGGGGCACAGATAATGGGAAAAAAATACAACCCCCCTATGCTAATAGGAGCGGCAGAGCGACGGTGTGTAATTCAGAATTTTTTATTTTTATTTTGCACTGACTGTCTTTGAAACTGCCCCAGCCCCTGTCCAATCCGGGACAAAACCGGGGACAGACTTGGTCAGGGGACAGTGTCCTCCATCTGGGGACTGTCCCCTGAAACTGGGGATGTCTGGTCACCCTATTTAAAATGTCCTTATTTCTTCTGAGAAATCCTCACTTCCTGTTCTTCTGTCTGTAACTCCACACAGTAATGTGACACTTTATAACCCCCTTAAGTTCTGGAGACTGGCTAGGTCACTCCATGAACTTAATGTGGTTCTTCTTGAGCCACACCTTTGTTGCCTTGGCGGTATGTTTTGAGTCATTGTCATGCTGGTATACCCATCCATGACCCATCTTCAGTGTTCTAGCTGAGGGAAGAAGGTTCTCATCCAAGATTTTACAATACATGGCCCCCGTACATTGGCCCCTCAATGCAGCAAAGTCGGCCTGTACCTTTAGCAAAGAAACAGCCCCAAAGCATCATGTTTTCACCTCCGTGCTTGACTGTAGTGATGGTGGGCCAGATTCACGTAGAATCGCGGCGGCGTAACGTATCCTAAATACGTTACACCGCCGCAATTTTTCATCGCAAGTGCCTGATTCACCAAGCACTTGCGATGAAAACTACGCCGGCGGGGCAAGTTAAATGGGTGTGTGCCATTTAAATTAGGAGCGCCCCCGCGCCGGACCTACTGCGCATGCTCCGTTTCTTAACTCCGGCCGTGCTTTGCGCACCGTGACGTAATTTTTTTGAACGGCGACGCGCGTAGCGTACTTCCGTATTCCCGGACGGCTTACGCAAACGACGTTACATTTTGAATTTCGGCGCGGGAACGACGGCCATACTTTAGACAGCAATACGCTTGCTGACTAAAGTTAGGGCACCAAAAAAAACGACTAACTCTGCGATGGGAAACTAGACTAGCGGCGACGTAGCGAACGCGAAAATCCATCGTGGATCCGCCGTAACTCCTAATTTGCATACCCAACGCTGGTTTACGACGCAAAATCCCCCCAGCAGCGGCCGCGGTACTGCATCCTAAGATCCGACAGTGTAAAACAATTACACCTGTCGGATCTTAGGGATATCTATGCGTAACTGATTCTATGAATCAGTCGCATAGATAGAAACAGAGATACGACGGAGTATCAGGAGAAACGCCGTCGTATCTCATTTGTGAATCTGGCCCGGTGTTCTTAGGGTCATAGTCAGCATTTTTCTTCCTCCAAACACGGCGAATCGAGTTAATCCCAAAGAGCTAAATTTTGGTCTCATCTGACCACAGCACTTTCTCCCAATCCTTCTCTGAATCATTTAGATGTTCATTGGCATGACTGTACATGTGCCTTCTTGAGCAGGGGGACTTGCTTTGTTTGGAAGAAGAAAAATGCCATGACCCTAGGAACACCATCCCTACAGTCAAACACAGAGGTGGAAACAATGGGCCAAATCCTCAAAAGAGATACGACGGAGTAACTGCTGTTACTCCGTCGTATCCCTGGTCCTAACTATGGAACTGATCCACAGAATCAGTTTCCCATAGTTAGGACGAAGATCCGACATGTGTAATTGAATTACACTGTCGGATCTTAAGGATGCAATTCTAGGCCGGCCGCTAGGTGGCGAGGCCATTGCGGCCGGCCTAGAATATGCAAATGACCAGTTACGGCGATCCACGAACGCTCCGACGGGCCCGTCGCTCTAAATCTACGTCGTTTACGTCGAGTTCCGCCGCGTAAAACTAGGGCTGAGCCCTAGTTGTCTTAAGCCATGTTAAGTATGGCCGTCGTTCCCGCGTCGAATTTTAAATTCTACGTCGTTTGCGTAAGACGTCCGTGCATGGCGCTGGACGCCATTTACGTTAACGTCTAAGCAAATGACGTCGAAGCGACGTCAGTTAGCGCAATGCACGTCGGGTAAGTTACCCGACGGAGCATGCGCTGTACGTCCGGCGCGGGAGCGCGCCTAATTTAAATAGGGCGAGTCCCATTTGAATAGGAACTCCTTGCGCCGGCCGGATTTAAGTTACAGCGCCGCAAATTTCCAGGTAAGTGCTTTGTGGATCGGCACCTAACGTGGAAATTTTGCGGCGGTGTAACTTAAATCCGAAAAGTTACGTTGCGCCGCTTCTTTGTGGATTACCCCCAATATGCTTTGTGGCTGTTTCTCTGCTAAAGATACAGACCGACTTTGTCGCATTGAGGGGCCAATGAACAGGGCCATGTATTGTAAAATCTTGGATGAGATTAAGAACCTTTTTCCATCAGGCAGAACACTGACGATGGGTCGTGGATGGGTCTTTCAGCATGACAATGGCCCAAAACATACCGCCAAGGCAACAAGGGAGTGGTTTAAGAAGAAGCACATTAAGGTCATGGAGTGGCCTAGCCAGTCTCCAGACCTTAATCCTATAGAAAATGAATAAAGGGAGCTTCAACCTCAAGTTGCCAAGCCACAGCCAAGAAACCTTAAGGATTTAGAGAAGATCTGTAAAAAAAAGAGTGGAGCAAAATCCCTCCTGAGATGTGTGCAAACCTGGTCACTGTCTACAATGAACGTCTTACCTCTGTGCTTGCCAACAAGGGTTTCTTCACCAAGTACTAAGTAATATTTTGCTTGGGAATCAAATACTTATTTTACTTCCTGAACGGCAACTCAATTTATAACATGTGTATTTTACTGGATTTTTGGCCTCTATCATTTAAAATACACTAAGATAACAATTATAGACCCTTAACCTCCCTGGCGGTATGATTATTTCAGAAAAAAGATGCTGAAAGCGGTACCATTATTTGCAAGGAAATTTGGCGTTTTATACTGTAGGCCTGCAATTCTTATGGGCCGTACACACGACCGAAAATGTCTGCTGAAACTGGTCCGCGGACCAGTTTCAGCAGACATGTTCGGTCGTGTGTAGGCAGGGCTGGACTGGGACAGAAATTTGGCCCTGGACTTCATCCAGACTGGCCCACTTTGACAGGTCTCTCCCATGGCGGCCGGACAACTCCCACACCCCCCCTGCCTCGGCCACCCAAGCCCCCTCTTAGAGTAGAACGGCTGGTACTGGTACTCTTTTAGGCAGTACCAGTGGGGAAACTAGACATTATTTCACCCAGGGCAAAGAATCAGTTTGGTGCCCCCCCCCCCCTTATGGGACAAGATTAGGCAGAAGTGAGAAACTCCCAGGCTATAGCTGTTGAGTCAGCTGTCTGTCCCCTCCCCCATGCTCCTCTGTCGTCGTCCCTGCTCCTCTGATCCTCCTCCTGCTTCTTTGTTCCCCCCAGGTGAGCGCTGAGGGAGGGAGGGACAGAGGAGCGGAGGGGGCGGCAGTCCGCTGTCACTGAAGCCGGCCCACTGAGCCATCGGCCCACCGGGAAACTCCCTGTAGTCCCAATGGCCAGTCCATCCCTGTGTGTAGGCCCGAGCGGGCAGGATTCCAGCAAACATTTGCCCGTCGGGCCTTTTTCCAGCGGGCAAATATTTCTGGACTTGTTTTAAAACAGCCCGCTGAAATCCTGCCCGCTCGGACATGTTCGGTTGTCTGTACAGACCTACCGTACATGTCCGAGCGCCCGCCATCCCTCGCATGCGTCGAATGACTTTGACGCATGCGTGGAAGCATTGAACTGGCAGGGCCGCACACGTCGCCGCGTCATCGTCGCGGCGACGGCGCGGACACGCCCCGCGTATTGTTTACGCGCGGATTTCTGTATGATGGTGAGTACAGCCACCATACAGAAATCCCCGGGCAGACATGCACGGTGAAAACGGTCCGACGGACCGGTTTCATCGTACATGTTTGCTCGTCTGTACCCGGCCTTAGGAATAACTCACTTAAATCTGACTAAACAAGAGTCTAGTAGGCATCCCGGGTATGAATTTTTTTTAAAAACAAAATGATAAATTATAATATAATAAATAATTATAAATAATTATAACAAATAATAATATAATTATAATAAAAATTATTCAATAATGTAATCAACTCAAAATCACTGAAATTTGCTCAGTTGCAGAATTGTCGTTGTCATTACTTTTATTTTTTTATGACGAATTTCCCCACAAATCGCTATCGCACACTTCTGCAAGTGATTATAATTTATTATCGCTGTTTTCTAGCTGATCTAAAACTATTTTTGACATAAAGGGACACTTTTGGTTGCTATGGACAATCTACAGTTTGCAGGGAGAAAGAAACGTTTTTATTATATAAAAGTACATGTAGGGCACTGGGCAGACCACTAGGGACAAGGGGGGTGTGTATTTTTTACATACAGTACTGTAATCTATAAGATTACAGTATACTGTATGTAATGTGTTTGTTTACGTTTTTGAATTTGGCGCCGTTCTCCGCTCCCGTGCGTCGTAACGTCGCAGGGAACGGAGATCGGCGGCACAGGAGGACACTGTGTGAATCGAGCGAGGTCCCGCTCACTCACACAGCGCGGCGGCATCGCTGGATCCAGGGACAAGGTAAGTAACTTTGTCTGCTGCTGCAGCGAGGCGAGCCTGAGTCTGACTCGGGGTTACCGCTTTTGGTATGAAAATCTCACCCTGAGTCAGACTCGGGAATACCGCCAGGGGGGTTAATTTCTTTATAAGTGAGCAAACTTACAAAATCTGCAAGGGATCATATTATTATTCCCCCCACTGTATACTAAATGAATCCAAATATACAAACACTAATAGCCAGATTCAGGTACAGTTACGACTGCGTATCAGTAGATACGCCGTCGTAACTCTGAATCCGCGCCATCGTATATTTAGGCGTATGCTCAAACTGAGATACGCTTAAATATTGCTAAGATACGACCGGCGTAAGTCTCCTACGCCGTCGTATCTTAGCTGTCTATTTACGCTGGCCGCTAGGGGCGTGTACACTGATTTACGCCTAGAATATGTAAATCAGCAAGATACGCCTATTCACGAACGTATGCACGGCCGTCGCAGTAAAGATACGCCGTTTATGTAAGGCGTTTACAGGCGTAAAGATAAACCACCAAAAAGATGGCGCAGCCAATGTTAAGTATGGACGTCGGACAGCTGTCAAATTTTTCACGTTTTACGTCGTTTGCGTAACTCATCCGTGAATAGGGCCGGGCGTAAGTTACGTTCACGTCGAAAGCATTGACTTTTTGCGACGTGATTTGGAGCATGCGCACTGGGATACGTCCACGGACGGCGCATTTCGAAGCGTCATTTACGTGAGGTCACGAATAATTTCCATAAAACACGCCCACCTCTTCTACATTTGAATTAGGCGGGCTTACGCCGGCCGATTTACGCTACGCCGCCGCAACTTACGGAGCAAGTGCTTTGTGAAAACTGCACTTGCCTCTCTAACTTGCGGCGGCGTAACGTAAATAACATACGTTACGCCCGCACAAAGTTAAGCCGCCGTATGTGAATCTACCTATAAGTATTTGCGATGATATGAACAGTTTACAGACACATGTCAGAGCTGCAAAATGGTGTTCAGAGGTTGAAGGAGGTTAATATTGTGCTCTCCACTAAATGAAAGGAAACAAAGAAAAATGTACATTGTTATCTCTACGGAAAGCTGTGGGCACAGAAATGTTGAACACGGCTCCCTAATAAAGAAGCTATTGATCGTTTCTTTTACCACACTGCTAAGAAGCAGCCTATGCTTCCTGTGTAATAAATAAAAACCAGCAAATGCGTGCCTGCTCACACTAAATGGGTTGACATTTTTAAATCCAAGTGGTAAAGACAACATCTGACTATTAATATGACAATGTTGTAATGATTTAAGCAGCATAGAGTATATAGCACACAGTAGAAATGTGGCAGGGCGTCCATAAAAGGCTCAGGAGCGCCACCCCCTTCTCCCGTCACTCTCTCTCTCACATAGATAGATTCACGCATTCCATGAATCTATCTATGGTCACCACTTCCGCCCCCTATTCTTGTGCCTGGCCCCTTGTCGGGCACTGGGCATATGAATTACAGCTGCAGGGTTTCTTTGGAAGCACCTGATTAGAGCCATAGGCTCTAATAGGCTTCCTGATTAGAGCCGTGGGCTCTAATAGGCTTTCAAAAGGGTAAACAGCAGGTGCACTGCTGTGCGTTCACTGATTACTCAGTGTTGTGTTAGGGAAGCAATGTATTTAGTTCCCTAACATTGACCCACCTCTCAGCCAATCAGGTTGCTCAGGTCTGGTTACCTGTCACCTGATTGGCTGAAACAACAGGCGCCGCTATTAGACGCCTGACGGGAGGAGAGGATGGGAGAAGAAGTGCAGGAGATGCATGAAGGACCCCACTCGTCGCCGTCACCCGCTGCCCCAACAAGACAGGTTAAGTGCTGGGCAGACGGCGAGCGGGCGGGGGGCACACTGGCACCATTTAATGGGCACACTGGCAGCATTTGGCACACTGGCAGCATTGGGCACACTGGCAGCATTTGGCAAACTGGCAGCATTTGGCAAACTGGCAACATTTAATAGGCACGCTGACAGCATTTGGCACACTGGCAGCATTTGACACACTGGCAACATTGGGCACACTGGCAGCATTTGATGGGCACACCGGCAGCATTTGATGGATACACTGGCAGCGTTTGATGGCACAGTGGCTGCAGTTGATGGCACAGTCGCTGCGTTTGATGGGCACAGTCGCAGCGTTTGACGGGCACAGTTGCAGTGTTTGATGGGCACAGTCGTAGCATTTTAAGGCACAGTGGCAGCATTTGATGGCAAAGTGGCAGCATTTGATGGCACAGTGGCTGCAATTGATGTTTTTTTTTTCAAAAAAATGTGTTTGTTTGCGCCCTCTCAATTTTTTTTAGCACCAGCCGCCACTAGTATGCAATATACTCCGCAGCGCACAAAATAGATCAGACCAGAAAATATTGGTACAGTACAGTACAGTATAGTGGCGGCCACCCATGCAGGGCACAGGGGCGCTGCCCCCCTAATCCATGAGCCCGGCCCCTAATCTACATACAGGGCTTCAAAAAAGGTTCAAAAGGGATGGGCTCGGGCGCAGAACACTGCGCCCGAGCCCACCCAGTTGTGTGACATTTGCGAATTAATATTCACTAATGTTTTCTTGTTTCTCCTCTCGGCCAATCAGTAAGCGTGTCCTGAGACCCGATTGGCTGGGAGACCTAAATCCCGATTGGACGCAAGTCTTAACTTCTGATTGGCTGGGAGGAGAAGCAAATTGGACCTCTATGGTATAGCAAAAAATAGAAAGTTCCAGTGCTAGCTGTCCCTGTGGCTACTCTCTCCCAGTACCACTTCTTCAGGTACTGCCAACCCTCCTGGCTGCAGCTGCCCCTTTCCACTTCCTGTGCCACCACAATCCTCCAGACTGGCACTGCATCCATCCCAGACTGTTACATCTCAGTCCTCTCAGGCGTGCCTCCCAGTCCTCCCGACTGTGTGAACACTCACCAGCCTTCTTGGCTGCCTCTGTGGAACTCCTGGAGACTTGCCTGGCAGTGTTCTCCCGCTGTCCTCTCTTGCTCCTCCTTGTGCCTCCTGGTCAGGACACCTCTGTGGGTTTTAAGAGGGTGCCATCCGCACTCAAGCCCAGACTGGGGAGCCCCCTTAAAGGCCCCAACAGCCTAAAATGCCTTCTCCATCTTCCACTCAATCAACTCCTCCCAAGCTGGGCTGACCCTGGGTATTTAAAGCGGTCCTCCACCCTAAAGTGGAGTCCCGCTGATCGGAACCCTCCCCCCCTCCGGTGTCACTTTTGACACCTTTCAGGGGGGAGGGGGGTGCAGACACCTGTCTAAAGACAGGTATTTGCACCCACTTCCGGCCACACGATACGGGCGAAAGACGGGCATTCCGTCACATCCCGTCTGTCGCCCATTGTGTGCTGGGAACACTCGGCTCCCAGCACACAGCGTGTGAGCCAATCGGCGGGCGCAGCGCGACTCGCGCATGCGCCGTAGGGAACCGGGCAGTGAAGCCGCAGCGCTTCACTTCCTGGTTCCCTCAGCGTGGATGGCGGGGGGAGCAGCAGAGTGACGAGCGATCGCTCGTGCTCTGCTGCGATCGGCGCTGGACTCCAGGACAGGTAAGTGTCCTATTATTAAAAGTCAGCAGCTGCAGTATTTGTAGCTGCTGGCTTTTAATATATTTTTCCCGTGGCACATCCGCTTTAAGGAGGCCTTCCCCCTGTCAATCCAGGTTGGGGTTTGGTCAGGGCTCCTCAGAATACCCCAGGTGGCTTCACCTCCCCTCTCCACCTATTTTTCCAGAAAACACCAGAAAGAAATGGGAGGCCCTAGTGACACCACCTGTGAGTCACTCCCTGCTCTGATCACAAAAACACACCCAGGCTTGGCTCACAGCCAATCCTGGAAATTGACCTATTCTCAAAAATAGACACTATTAGCTAGATTCAGGTAGATGGGCGCATCTTTCAGGCGGCGTAGCGTATCGTATTTACGCTACGCGGCCGTAAGTCAGAGAGGCAAGTGCTGTATTCACAAAGCACTTGCCTCCTAAGTTACGGCGGCGTAGCGTGAATGGGCCGGCGTAAGCGCGCCTAATTCAAATGAGGATGAGGGGGCGTGTTTTATGAAAATGATTGGTGACCCGATGTGATTGACGTTTTTAACGAACGGCGCATGCGCCGTCCGTGGACATATCCCAGTGTGCATTGCTCCAAAGTACTCCGTTTCGACGTGAACGTAAATTACGTCCAGCCTGATTCGCGTACGACTTACGCAAACGACGTAAAAAGATAGGCCTGTTACGACGTCCATACCTTGCATGGGCTGCGCCACCTAGGGAGCAGCTTTATCTTTTCGCCAGCGTATCTCTAACGTAAACGGCGTAACTAATTGCGACGGGTGCACGTACGTTCGTGAATCGGCGTATCTAGTCATTTGCATATTATACGCCAAACTCAACGGAAGCGCCACCTAGCGGCCAGCGGAAATATGCACCCTAAGATACGACGGCGCAAGCCGTTGTATCTTAGCTACGTTTAAGTGTATCTCAGTTTGAGAATACACTTAAACATACGACGGCGCAGATTCAGAGTTACGACGGCGTATCTACTGATACGCCGGCGTAAACTTCTCTGAATCCAGCTATATCACTCCTAGAACACTAGAGGGTGCTACACATCTCAGCAATGATAAAGAGAAATAGGAGGCACCTAAGCAAAATTTCAAATTTTTGTTGCAAAGGGTCTGAATACTTAAATAATTCATTCCAGAAGAAGGCTTGTAATCCAAAGCACTCGTATATCAAAGTGAGTTTCCCCATAGGAAATCATTTAAACTCAGATAATCTGTTCCATAGCCACTGCTTGTTTATGCAGTTCCGCATGTGGCCAGAGGTGCGGGCACGCTTGAGACACTCGGAAACACTCATAGATGCTCGGAAACACTCGGAGACACTCAAAAACATTCAGAGACGCTCGGAGATGCTTGGAGACACTGGTGAACTGGCAAAATGTGGTACTGCACACCCCAGCGGCTTAAAGCGGGAGTTCACCCATTTAAAAAAAAATAAAAAATCTCCCCTTAGCTTCCTGCTCGTTCGGTCTAGGGGAATCGGCTATTTATATTAAAATATGTGCAGTACTTACCCGTTTTCGAGCTGCATCTTCTTCCGTCGCTTCCGGGTATGGGTCTTCGGGAGCGGGCGTTCATTCTTGATTGACAGTCTTCCGAGAGGCTTCCGACGGTCGCATCCATCGCGTCACTCGTAGCCGAAAGAAGCCGAACGTCGGTGCGGCTCTATACTGCGCCTGCGCACCGACGTTCGGCTTCTTTCGGAAAATCGTGACGCGATGGATGCGACCGTCGGAAGCCTCTCGGAAACCTGTCAATCAAGAAGGAACGCCCATTCCCGAAGCCCATACCCGGAAGCGACGGAGAGGATGCGTCTCGTAAACGGGTAAGTACTGCACCTATTTTAAAATAAATAGCCGATTCCCCTAGTAATAACGAGCAGGAAGCTAAGGGGAGAAAGTGCCCTCTAAGGGTGAACCCCCGCTTTAAATCCTGCACGTCTTGTGTGTCAGGTTTTCTTTTTAAAATAGCTTGTATTGCAGAACGCTCGTAAACCGCGTTACTCGCAATCCAAGGTTCCACTGTTTATGTAAACCCAGTCACTAAAATCTCATATTAGCTTGTTCAGATACCTAATGTATTAGGGTGACAACGCTCCTCCCCATCTCCCTATGGGGCTCCTGCATTGCCCTCCTGTCACACGGCCATTCTGATGGAGACTAAGGCTGGGTTCACACTACTACACTACTTTCATCCTACTTTGCTCTGCTACATTGGTCCTACATTTATCCTACATTGGTCCTACATCCATCCTACTTTCATGAACAGGATACTACTTTGGTCCGACTTCAATGATATTCAATGGGCCTGAAGTAGGATCAATGTAGGACCAAAAGTAGTACAGGGAGCATTTTCAAAGTCGGACCAACTTGTGTAGGACGCTACAAGACGCTCTCATAGGGAAACATTGAACACAGAGCAAAGTAGGATGAAAGTAGTGTAGTAGTGTGAACCCAGCCTCAAAGTATCCATTTCAACACAGATTACACAGCCGTGGCCCGTTATCACTATTAGGCTAAGATCACACAGGTGGCTGGGGGGGGCATTAACCACTTCAGACCTGCGCTATTGACAAAAGACGTCAACAGCGCGGCTCTCAAGTGCCAAGTGGACGTCTTTGCACGTCTTTTTAAAAGCATTACCCGCGCGCGCCACTGGGTGGCGCACAGCGGGTAAACACTGTCCCGGCGCATCGCTGAAGAGCCGATGCGTGTACCTGGCGGCCGCGATGTCCGCCGGGTACACGCGATCGGCGGTGACACAGCAGGTGACAGCAGGGACGTGGAGCTCTGTGTGTAAACACAGAGCTCCACGTGCTGTCAGAGGAGAGGAGACCGATCTGTGTCCCTTGTACATAGGGACACAGCATTGGTTACCTCCCCCAGTCATCCCCCTCCCCCACACAGTTAGAACACACCCAGGATACACATTTAACCCCTTCCTCACCCCCTAGTGTTAACCCCTTCCCTGCCAGTCACATTTATATAGTAATTAGTGCATTTTTATAGCACTGATCGCTGTATAAATGTGAATGGTCCCAAATTTGTGTCAAAAGTGTCCGATATGTCCGCCGCAATATCGCAGTCCCAATAAAAATCGCAGATCGCCGCCATTACTAGTAAAAAAAATAAAATAAAAAACATAATTCTGTCCCCTATTTTGTAGGCGCTATAACTTTTGCGCAAACCAGTCGCTTATTGCGTTTTTTTTTTAAATACGTAGAAAAATACGTATCGGCCTTAACTGAGAAAAAAAATCAATTTTTTTTTAAAAAAAATGGGATATTTATTATAGCAACAAGTAAAAAATATATATATTTTTTAGTGCTGTCAGTTAAACGCGCTATTAACGGCGTTAACGCAAACCCATGTTAACGCCGTCATTTTTTTTTATCGCGCGATTAACGAGGCGGCGTTGGGGGGTTATACTGGGATGATGCCTGCGGCCGCAGGCATCATCCCGGTACCGTTGTTTAGAGCGAGCGATCGGCTATCCAAACATAACAACCGATGCGGCTAAAAGCCGCTCGGTTGTTATGCCGGAGGAGCGGGAGGGGACATCCCCCCCTCCCGCCGCCTTTCGCCACTCTGACCGGGCCTCCCGTCCCACCGGGAGACCCGATCCTAGATCCGCCGCCTTCTGTGTCCAGGTTGGAGACTGACACTAAGCCGTAAGCGGCTTTGATTCAGTCTCCGCATTGAAACCACGGAAGCGGCGTCATGACGTCACTTCCGGGTTTCTCGGCTGCCAATGGCGCCGGATTTAAAAAAGTACACAGTATTCAGAATCGCCGTTTTCGCCGATCTGAATACTTTGAAGTGCAAAGGAGGGCTCGGAGGTCTTTTAGACCCCCGATCCCTCCATAAAGAGTACCTGTCACCACCTATTGCTGTCACAAGGGATGTTTACATTCCTTGTGACAGCAATAAAAGTAATCAAAATGTAAAAAAATAAAAAAACACAATTTAATATTATAAAAAATAAATAAATAAATAAGAAAACAAAAAAAAAATGTTTTAAAGGGTGAACCTCCTTAATCGCGCGATTAATCGTGAGTTAACTATGACATTAATGCGATTAATCGCGATTAAAAATTTTAATCGCTTGACAGCACTAATATTTTTTTTAAATTGTCGCTCTTTTTTTGTTTATAGCGCAAAAAATAAAAACCGCAGAGGTGATCAAATACCAAAAGAAAGCTCTATTTGTGGGAAAAAAAGGACGCCAATTTTGTTTGGGAGCCACGTTGCACGACCGCGCAAATGTCAGTTAAAGCGACGCAGTGGCGGAAGCTGAAATTTCGCCTGGGCATGAAGGGGGTTTATGTGCCCAGTAAGCAAGTGGTTAAAAACAGATGGTCGATCTGCATATTTACTACCACATTTGATTGCCCACCTACAATGTGATATGAAAGCCCTTCGGGTCTGTTTACAGGCTGCAATGCTTTGCTTTGCTTTTAAGAGGCAGCGGTGTCGGCTTCTGAACACCTGCAAACCGTCCCTCTCACACCACTGAAAAGGCAATAAAGCCTGCTGCCAATGTGAAAGAGGGCTTATGAAACCTGCCCTGTGAAATGCCATATAGCCATTGCTAGAGTATATGAAGACAAGAAGTGACTGCAAAGAGACTACAGGAGATCAGCAGCACTGAGATGCAATACGGGATAAAAAAAAAATGGTGAAAACAAGAATTAAATTTTTTTTAAAAAGCAAATCCAATCATTTATAATGCACAGCTGTTGTTGGTATATAAATACAGAGAATAACTACAGAGCATATGAACAGATGACTCTATAATATTTATAGAAAACCTCTTCGCTTACAATATCTGTTGCCTCATAAACCCCAGCCTGGATATATTTGATTTCACTAATTTCCTAAACTATGAAAAACTTGATTGGAGGATCAATTTACTGTTAATTGGCTCATCTCTCGGATTTCCACTCCGTCTACTAAGTCCGCTACTAGACGCCGCGCGTTCACCAGCCGATGTTCTGATAAAGTGCCGTGTAGCAGTCAATGATTATTAGCACAATTAAATGAAACACAGGAAATGTATTCAGAGCTTTTCTAGGGATATTTAAAAACTTAGCCTGAATATCGTCCATTTTCTATAAAAAAAAAAAAAAATCACAATAATTATGCAAACTATACGACAAAAGCAAACGCCACATCAACGTTTTCATTTCACGAAATAGACATAAAATAAAAATAAAGACCACGGGCCAGATTCTCAGTGGAGATACGACGGTGAATCTCCTGATACGCCGTCGTATCTCTGCGTTGTGCCATCGTATCTTTGCGCCTGATTCTTAGAACCAGTTACGCATAGATATCTATTAGATCCGACAGGCGTAAGTCTCTTACGCCGTCGGATCGTAACTGGCCGCTAGGGGCGTGTACGCTGATTTACGCGTCAAAATATGTAAATCAGCTAGATACGCGAATTCACGAACGTACGCCCGGCCGACGCAGTACATTTACGCAGTTTACGTTAGGCTTTTCCCGGCGTATAGTTACCCCTGCTATATGGTGGCGTTAGTGCGGCGTACCAATGTTAAGTATGGCCGCCATTCCCGCGACGAAATTTGAAAATGTTACGTTGTTTGCGTAACTCGTCCGTGAATGGGGCTGGACGCAATTTACGTTCACGTCAAAACCAATACGTCCTTGCGGCGTATTAGGAGCAATGCACACTGGGGAATTTCCACGGACGGCGCATGCACCGTTCGTGAAAAACATCAATCACGTTGGGTTACAGAACATTTACATAAAACACGCCCCCCCTGTTCCAAATTTGAATTAGGCGGGCTTACGCCGGCCGATTTACGCTACGCCGCCGCAACTTACGGAGCAAGTACTTTGAGAATACAGCACTTGCCCATCTAAGTTGCGGAGGAGTAACGTAAATCGGATACGTTACGCCGCCGCAAAGATACGCCGAACTACGAGAATCTGGCCCTTAGAGACTGTAATAGACGGGGGGAAAAAAATTTGCATTCAAAAAGTCATAAAGTAATGATTCGATTTGATTTGATTACTACTATTATAAATAAATCTCATTCTGCACCATCTACGCTGATCAGATGAGGTTGATGTGTATTCGGCACAGCTCTCACCAGCAGGCACAGCCCTCACCGGCAGGCACAGCTCTCACCGGCAGGCACAGCTCTCACCGGCAGGCACAGCTCTCACCGGCAGGCACAGCTCTCACCGGCAGGCACAGCTCTCACCGGCAGGCACAGCTCTCACCGGCAGGCACAACTCTCACCAGCAGGAACAGCCCTCACCGGCAGGCACAGCTCTCACCAGCAGGCACAGCCCTCACCGGCAGGTACAGCTCTCACCGGCAGGCACAGCTCTCACCGGAAAGCACAGCCCTCACCGGCAGGCACAGCTCTCACCGGCAGGCACAGCTCTCACCGGCAGGCACAGCTCTCACCGTCAGGCACAGCTCTCACCAGCAGACACAGCTCTCACCGGAAAGCACAGCCCTCACCGGCAGGCACAGCTCTCACCGGCAGGCACAGCTCTCACCGGCAGGCACAGCTCTCACCGGCAGGCACAGCTCTCACCGGCAGGCACAGCTCTCACCGGCAGGCACAGCTCTCACCGGCAGGCACAGCTCTCACCGTCAGGCACAGCTCTCACCGGGAAAATCGAGCCATTCAAAAAATAGCTGCACGTAGCATTTGGTGAATGGCAGATATCAGCTCTAGACCCATAGTGGGCGATAGATTTGCTTGTGATAAACTGTGTTAGGACTGCCGCATGACTATATACGTCCTTACTTTGATTTTGTTTTTTGTTTTTTTCAGCCTAATGATGGCTTGCTTCACTAATAGTGACAGCTCTTTGAATCTCATATTGAGAGTTGACAGCAACAGATTCCAAATGCAAATAGCACACTCTGGACCTTTTATCAAATGAACTCTGGACCTTGTATCTGCTCCTTGTAAATGGGCTAATGAGGGAATAACACACACCTGGCCATGGAACAGCTGAGCAGCCAATTGTCCCATTATTTTGGTCCCTTAAAAAGTGGTGTGAGTCACATATACAAACGGTTGTAATTCCTACACTGTTCACCTGATTTGGATGTAAATACCCTCAAATTAAAGCTGAAAGTCTGCAGTTAAAGCACATCTTGTTCGTTTCATTTCAAATCCAGTGTGGTGGTGTATAGCGCCAAAAAGATTAGAATTGTGTCAATGTCCCAATATTTATGGACCTGACTGTTATTCATAATGAGCTAGTATGCTATGCATACTAGCTCATTATGCCTGTCTCTTGCAGTTTTTTTTGTTTTTTTTTAGGAAAACTTTCAGAGGGTTTACTTCCTCTTTAATGTAAATGTTATTGTTTCGAAGAATACAAAATAATATAATCAAACAGAAAGTAAAACAATACAATTACAAAGGAGACGCTATAATAAGCAATCTGATGGTACAAGTACCAATATAAGTTCCTTTAAATGTTTCAAAAGGTTTGTGTGCCGGAATAGTATCTGATTTTGTAGGTATTACTATGTTTAGTCTCAAAGCATCGAAGAATAGTACTATAGATAGGGGCAGGTCTAGGTTGCCATCTGCTCCCTGTCTATTGATTAGCACACCTGTGCTCCTCCTTTGGAGGCTTTAAAAATCATAGGGGTAGATTCAAGGTACCGCTGCGCACTTCTTACGGAGGCGCAGCGTACCGTTTTTACCCTGCGCCTACGCAAATTATCTGCGCTACGCTTCATTCATGAAGCAGTAGCTACGTAATTTGCGCGGGCGCTCCTTAAAACTGCCCGGCGTAAGGGCGCGTAATTTAAATGATCCCGTAGGGGGCATGGATCATTTAAATTAGGCGTGTTCCCACGCCGAACGTAGTGCGCATGCTCCGTCGGGAAACTTTCCCGACGTGCATTGCGGCAAATGACGTCGCAAGGACGTCATTTGCTTCAAAGTGAACGTAAATGGCGTCCAGCGCCATTCACGATTCACTTACGCAAACGACGTTAAATTTTAAATTGAAATGGGAAATAAAGGAACACCGACCATAGGATGGACTATGGGTGTCCTAAGGTATTGCGGTGCCACGTCCTAACATAAGTAGAGGTTTTTAATTTTGATGGAATAATGGACTTTATAGGCACCAATGGTCAGCATAGAATGTAAAATAAGTTTTTTATTGATACAAGCCCAGAAAATCTGGGTGATTGAATCAACAATTACAATATAGAAAAACAATATTAAAAAACATATAATTGGCTATATTAAAAACATTAGTAAGCATAGAATATCTCTGAAATGCTAATAACCCATCGGGGTTGTACAAAAACCACAGATAGTCCACACAGGACAACAACAACAGTTGATGAACAGACGTAGGCTTCAATTTGTAAACTTTTATACATAGGCTCTACATGTTTCGCATGTTACTGCTTCTTCGGGAGCTTAAAAAGAATACTTTCTGGAAGGAAAAACATAGACTATTATTGGTTTCAGATTTTAATTAAACATTGTATATTTTGTGAATCAGAATAAATAGTGTTTCTTGTGCATAAAAGCACCATAAGCAATGACTCAGATTGCCAAGAACCGCCAAACCACCGGTGCAAAAAAGGGGGATCAAGGTGAGGGAGGTGTAGGGACATGCCAAATACCCATATAGTTAGTCAGAGGTGTTGAGAAATAACACCGTCCTCGCCAAAATAGAAAAAATGGCGAGTAATGACGGATATGCCTAGGTAGTGCGGCAAGAAAGAGAAAAGAGTATATATATATATATCTCAGATTGTCGGTGGTAATGAAGTCAGGGAAAGATGATAGCGAAGCTCCACACATCACCAGTAAGGAAGTGAGAGTGAACCATTTTGTGTGTATATAGAGGCGAGATTATATAATAATAAAGAAAGTAAAAAAGTATAAAAGTATAATAAACCTACCATCAACATTGATAGGTAAAAAATAGATGTATATATGTATGAGAATTCCAACAATGCTTCTGGATCACTGTGGTAACAAGTTCCAGATAACAGACTGGATAAGGTGTAGTTTTTCGGACAAAGTTTGGACTGGAGTAGGGTCTAATAAAAATAAAAAATAATAAATAGTACTACTAAAAAGGTAAGGCTTTCGTAACGCATAAATGCATATAACAACCCGAATCAAAAAATACATGTATACATACCCAAAGTACAGGGTACAGTCAGTATAGGGCTGGTTCAAAGGTTAGAAAGCAGTGCAAGATAATGTATATACACTGCCCATTTGTGGAAAAAATAGGAAAATACCAATAAAGGTTAAATCCCAAAAATTGTAAGAACCGGACCAGACCGTTAGAACAGAGCTGTAGTGGTATGAGATGGTATCTATATGAAAAGGGATGAATAAACAAAAGATTATTGGTATTTTCCTATTTTTTCCACAAATGGGCAGTGTATATACATTATCTTGCACTGCTTTCTAACCTTTGAACCAGCCCTATACTGACTACACAAAATGGTTCACTCTCACTTCCTTACTGGTGATGTGTGGAGCTTCGCTATCATCTTTCCCTGACTTCATTACCACCGACAATCTGAGATATATATATATATACTCTTTTCTCTTTCTTGCCGCACTACCTAGGCATATCCGTCATTACTCGCCATTTTTTCTATTTTGGCGAGGACGGTGTTATTTCTCAACACCTCTGACTAACTATATGGGTATTTGGCATGTCCCTACACCTCCCTCACCTTGATCCCCCTTTTTTGCACCGGTGGTTTGGCGGTTCTTGGCAATCTGAGTCATTGCTTATGGTGCTTTTATGCACAAGAAACACTATTTATTCTGATTCACAAAATATACAATGTTTAATTAAAATCTGAAACCAATAATAGTCTATGTTTTTCCTTCCAGAAAGTATTCTTTTTAAGCTCCCGAAGAAGCAGTAACATGCGAAACATGTAGAGCCTATGTATAAAAGTTTACAAATTGAAGCCTACGTCTGTTCATCAACTGTTGTTGTTGTCCTGTGTGGACTATCTGTGGTTTTTGTACAACCCCGATGGGTTATTAGCATTTCAGAGATATTCTATGCTTACTAATGTTTTTAATATAGCCAATTATATGTTTTTTAATATTGTTTTTCTATATTGTAATTGTTGATTCAATCACCCAGATTTTCTGGGCTTGTATCAATAAAAAACTTATTTTACATTCTATGCTGACCATTGGTGCCTATAAAGTCCATTATTCCTTCAAAATTAAAAACCTCTACTTAAATTTTAAATTCGCGACGCGGGAACGACGGTATACGTAGCATTGGCTGCCCCTGCTAATAGCAGGAGCAGCCTTACGCGGAACCCGACGAACGGAAACGACGTAAACTGCGTACGCAGGGCTCGCGTAGGGTTGTGAATCGGCGTTAGTATGCAATTTGCATACTATACGCTGACCACTACGGGAACGCCCCCTAGCGGCCTTCGTAAGAATGCAGCCTACGATACGACGGCATAAGAGCCTTATGCCAGTCATATCTTAGGCTGCAGTCGGCGTAACGAGCTTTCTGAATACAGAAAAGTCGTTACGCCGGCGCAACTAAGCAATTGCGCTGCGTAACTATGGTTACGCAGACGCAATTGCTACCTGAATCTACCCCATAGTTGGGACTGCAGCTACACAGAGTGCCGTGACGCTTGGCCTGCAGCTTCCCAGGTATTTGCAAATAACTGCAACTAAACCTCTGTTTTAATTACATACAGTTAGACAGATTAATTTGGTTTAGTGCTTCTTGGGCTGGTATTTTTGAGCCTGGTCATTATGGATTTTTTTTTTATATTTTCCATATATATATACTTAATCGCATCCTGCTATAATCGCATCTCATTTAAAGTCCCAACCCTCCATTTTTTAACCCTTGCAGGGATGGAGGCCAGTGGTGGTGCATGCCACGTGCCTCATACAAAGTCCCAACCCCATTTTATATTTTTTTAATATGCACCATAGTATTAGGATTGCTTTAGTAAGGC
Source organism: Rana temporaria (assembly GCF_905171775.1). Lineage (NCBI taxonomy): Eukaryota > Metazoa > Chordata > Amphibia > Anura > Ranidae > Rana > Rana temporaria. The sequence continues at coordinate 54,866,702 of NC_053490.1, forward strand.
ATTTATAGCAGACTGCTCATAAGACCCACATGAAAAATAACATCAAATAAGAAGAAGAACAATTAAAATAAATCAAAATCCAATAAATCCAAGTAAGTCTAGATTGCCCAGGAGAAAAAGAAACACAAGAGTCGCTTTAATTTCAATCTGTAGCAGTTTTTTTTTTTTGCCTTTTGGGATAAAGATTTTAATAAAAGCCGATCAATGTAAGCACCCCAGACAGTGGTACATGGTTAGCCTCAATCCTCTAACTGCCACTTTTGCTGGGCAGCTTGGTTTGCTAACCCCTTGGTGCCGGCAGTATGCAAATATGCGGCCTCTCAGCGTCTGATCCTTAGCGCTGAGGCACCGCATATTTGCGTTAAACGGCTCCCAATATAACCTGTGTTGAGAGCGCGCATGCGCTGCGCAGTCCCGCCACAGTTACCATCACTTTACAGAAAGATCCAGATCGCAAGGAGCTTTCAGACCACATGGCCACCGTGAATGGCTGTGATCTTAAGCTGCGCCAAGCCTTTTAAAGGTCCGAGAGGCGCCAAGAGGTAAAAGGAAGTTGAAAAAGAAGAGACTTACGATCAGAATTTCCGAAGGGATAAAATCTGATGGAATTTTCCGTCAGAATTCCGTTCAAGCTGTGTTGCATACACACTGTCAGACCAAATTCCGACCGTCCAAAACGCGGTGATGTAAAACACTACGACAAGCCGAGAAAAATTCAGTTCAATGCTTCCGAGAATGCGTCAACTTGATTCTGAGCATGCTTTTTTTCCACACAGACGATCAGAATTTCCGATAGGATTTTTTACCATAGACAAAAATAAAACATGTTCTATTTCTAAACTCCGATGGAAAAAAGTCTGATGGGGCCCACACACGGTCGGAATATCCGAGGAAAAAAGTCCGTCAGACTTTTTTCATCGGAAATTCTGATTGTGTGTGTGTACAAGGCATAACTGGCCGGATCACCAGGTCAAAATAAAGGAGGCAAAAAGACAAAAAAAAATAAGAAAAAAAAAAAAATAAGAAAACAAATGCAGTTCACATCTAAGAATTGGTAAGATACAATATAATAAATCGTTGTTTTTGAGTGTAATACCGCTTCTAACCATTGTGCCCATCACCGGCCAATATCTGCCTAAGGCTGCATTCACACCTAAGCGACAAAACGCCCGACGCGGGACGCTTCTGTCGCTAGAGGGGAGAATTCCCATTGCCGTCTATGGAGATGGTTCACATCTCATAGACGCGCAACGCCTGTCGCCTGAAAAAAAGTCCCGGACCCTTTTTTTCACGCGACAGGCGCGTTTTCCCATAGACAGCAATGGGAATACTTTAGAAAAAAAAAAAGAAACATTTGTAATCGCGGCAAATCTGCCGCTACACGCGTACGCGGCTGTCGCTTAGGTGTGAATGCAGCCTATAAATCCATCCTCTGGCTGCATTGAGTCCAATATTCTGATGGCTTTGCTGGCCATTGATGGAGGATTTTTTCGTGCCAACTGAATATATGAGGAAGTTCAAAAACCTTGTAGCATTGGATAACAGGGATCAGTAAAGGGAATATGTATGCAGATGTGTACCCAACCTATAAGGCGGATTATAGGCACACACCGGCATAAGGATAGGTATTGTTTAAAAAAAAAAAGTGACAGTTATCTCAGGTGAGTCCATAGAGATTTGAGAATGACAGTCACATGGATAAAATAAAGACCCTCAACTTGGGTTTAGATCTTTATAAATTGAGCCTAATGTCTTCTATGTTCATAAAGGTACAGATTTCACAAAACATCATCAGCCCATCCATCCATCCATCCATCCATCAGCCCATCCATCCATCCAATGATGTCTGTGGCTACCTTAAGGTAAACCTGTAGCCCTGCATTATAAGAACTGCCATTGCTGCCTTGTATTCAACAGGTTCAGGCTCTGGCATCACCATCCTGATCCTGCAAGAATGGCAGTACAGACTTCTCTGGCCGCATGCTTGTTCCAGGTCAAAATGACCACGTCAAACCATTGCAATGGCAACGACTATATTTTTCTCTCTTTTAAGTCAGACACAGCGGTCCGCTGGCACTTGTAGTCCACCGATAGCCGGGGGACCACCGCCTTCTCTGCCTAGAGACTAAAAACAGAGCAACAAGGGACTTACATGTGGTAGTATCCATGGTGCTGCAGAGATTTGTCCGCCCCATCCTCCGCTTCCATTAATAGGTAGTCCTGGCTCTCATTCCTTAGAGCTGTGATGGGACAGTTATTATTCCTGGGCGCAGAAGGCTCGCACTGGCTCATGGTAACTCCAATAATCCTTTGCTGCAAGTCTTACACAGGCAGGCAGGTCAAGGCACCTGTCAGTGAATGAGATTCCCCAGGCAGGGAGGCAGCTTCATGGGTAGAGGATGGAAGGATGCTCCGCACATCAGGAGCACACAGCCAATTACTGCTCCTTCTTCAACAGCCTGCATGCTTTTTATTGCTGCTCTGCTCCCCCAGCTATGGTACTCTCTGTCATCACACGCCCCCTAGCGGCACACAGCAGAATGCAGCCTGGACAAGTCTGCTCTTATTGATCTCACATCTCTTTCATTTAAATACATTAGGCTGGGGGGAAAAAAATCATTTTTTAGTATTCATTTGTGGCTTGGTCAATTATAGGACTGTAATAAATGACTGTTTAAAAGCACCGGTCTATGCTATAGCTTCTTGGTTTTATCAAAATTGCATTGTACTAAAATGATTACTGTAATTATAGCTGCTCCACAGATTCAGTTAAAAAATATACATTTGGATAGTTTTTCTTATTATTATTGGCAGAAGGCCGCTGTTTAGATTATCAGGGACCATAGCCCCCAACTGTCCCTGATTTCGAGGGACTGTCCTTGATTTGGAGCAATGTCCCTCTGTCCCTCATTCCTCTATCTATCTATCTATCTATCTATCTATCTATCTATCTATCTATCTATCTCTCATTGGGCCAGATTCTTGTAGATCGCTGCATCTTTGTGGCGGCGTAACGTATCTCATTTACGTTACGCCGCCGCAAGTTTTACGGGCAAGTGCTTGATTCACAAAATTTTCAAATTTTGACGCGGGAACGACGGCCATACTTAACATTGACTGTGCCTCATATACCCAACTTTACGCGTTGCAAATCTTACGTAAACGTCGTAACTTCACTGCGTCGATCGGGCGTATGTTCGGGAATTCGCGTATTTTGCTAATTTGCATACTCGATCGGGAAAACAACGTCGGCGACACCTAGCGGCGAAAAAAATATTGCATTTAAGATCCGACAGCGTAAGAGCCTTACGCCTGTCGGATCTAATGGTTATCTATGCGTAACTGATTCTAAGAATCAGTCGCATAGATACGACGGCCCAGATTAGGACTTACGACGGCGCACATGGCGTTGTGCCGTCGTAACCCCTTTCAGAATCTGGGCCTCTCTTTCTATATATATATACATAGATAGATAGATAGATAGATAGATAGATAGATAGATAGATAGATAGATAGATATGTATACACTGCTCAAAAAAATTTAAGGAACACTTTTGATTCAGGGATATTGATCTGGTCAGTTAAGTAGCAGAGGGGGAGGGTGTATACAGAGGGGGAGGGGTGTATACAGAGGGGGTTGTTAATCAGTTTCAGCTGCTTTGCTGTTAATTGAAATTAACAACAGGTGCACAAGATGGGCAACAATGAGACGACCTCCAAAACAGGAATGTTTTTTCATGTGGAGGTGTCTGACATTTTTTTTTCCTACTCATCTTTTGACTGTTTTTCACTAGTTTTGCATTTGGCAGTGTCACTACTGGTAGCACGAGGCGATACTTGGATCCTATAAAGGTTGCACAGGCAGTCCAACTCCTCCAGGATTGCACATCAATACGTGTCATTGCCAGAAGGTTTGCCTCGTCTCCCAGCACAGTCTCAAGAGCATGGAGGAGATTCCAGGAGACAGGCAGTTACACTAAGGAGAGCTGGACAGAGCCGTAGAAGGTCCTTAACCCATCAGCAGGACCGGTATCTGCTCCTTTGTGCACAGAGGAACAGGATGAGCACTGCCAGAGCCCTACAAAATGACCTCCAGCAGGCCACTGGTGTGAATGTCTCTGACCAAATAATCAGAAACAGACTTCATGGGGGTCGCAGTGGTGCAGTGGGTTCTGGGTTCCTCCTGGTGCACAACAATGCCCGGCCTCATGTGGCGAGAACATGCAGCCAGTTCCTGGAGGATGAAGAAATTGACACCATTGAATGGCCCCCACGCTCACCTGACCTAAATCCAAAAGAACACCTCCTGTGCCGCCAGGTTGCACCTCAGTCTGTTCAGGAGCTCAGTGATGCTCTGGTCCAGATCTGGGAGGAAATACCCCAGGACACCTTCCGTCGTCTCATTAGGAGCATGCCCTGATGTTGTCGGGCATGCATACAAGCACTTGGGAGCCATACAAACTACTGAGGACAATTTTGAGTTGTTGCAATGAAATTTCAGCAAAATGGACTAGTTTGCTGCATAGTTTTTTTTACTTTGATTTTTGGGGTGTCTTTGAATTCAGCCCTCTGTAGGTGGATAATTTTCATTTCCATCAAATAATGTGCCATCCTTTCATTTCTAACACATTACCCAGTCCATATCAGTATAGATATCCAGCATGAGATGTTTGCCTGTTGAGATCTGATATGTTTTCAAAGGATAGATAGATAGACAGACAGATAGACAGATAGACAGATAGACAGATAGATAGATAGATAGATAGATAGATAGATAGATAGATAGATAGATAGATAGATAGATAGATAGATAGATAGATATATAGATAGATCTACTGTATATAGATGTATATAAAATGCACTTGTTATCTATCAAAAATTGTTTTCCAGTGCTAAACCTTTCACCTGATTTCTAAATTGCTGCATTTTTAAATTCCAAAAGCCAATATAAAGGAATAGCAGTGGTAAAAAAAAAGTACTTGTGTGTTTAACCAATCTTGTCAAATTGATTCCGAACACGTGTTTTTTTTGCACGTCGAAATTGCATACAGACGATTGGAGTTTCCGATAGGAACTTTTTCCGTCGGAAAAATAGAGAACCTGCTCCTAATCTTTTGTTGGCGGAAATTCCCACAGCAAAAGTCCGATGGAGCCTACACACGGTCGGAATTTCCATCCAAAAGCTCACATGGGACTTTTTTTGTCGTAATTTCCAATAGTGTGTATGTGGTATAAGGGTATCAGAGTAAAGGGGGCTGAATACACACCTTTCACATATTTATTTGTAAAAAAAAATTAAAACCATTCATAATTTTCCTTCCAGTTCACAATTATGTGCCACTTTGTGTTGGTCTATCACATAAAATCCCAATAAAATATATTTACATTTTTGGTTGTAACATGACAAAATGTGGAGAATTTCAAGGGGTATCAATACTTTTTTCAAGGCACTGTAAGGGGCATTCTTTCCACTGAACACCAATGTATGGGAGTACTTCTCCACTGATCATTAATAGAGTGGCTCACTTCTCCACAGAACCGCCCCCCCCCCAATGTAAGAGTATTTTTCACCAACCACTAATAAAAGGGGTGAACTTTTCTAATGACGCACATTTATAATCAGTTACCTCTGCCAAGGATTCCCTGAGACCTGAATAATATTTTAAGGGTTCCTTTGAAAAAAAAAAAAGGCTAAGAAAGGCTGCTATTCACAGTATTGCCCATTTTTTATGTATTGATTAGCCACAGGGGGCCAGATTCTCGTAGATCTCCGGCGGCGTAACGTATCTCCTTTACGTTACTCCGCCGCAAGTTTTACGGGCAAGTGGCTGATTCACAAACCACTTACCTGTAAACTTGCGGCGGCGTCACGTAAAGTCCACCCGCGCAAGCCCTCCTAATTCAAATGATCCTGGTAGGGGGCGTGGATCATTTAAATTGCCGATCGCCGATCGTACTGCGCATGCTCCGTCGGGTAAATTACCCGACGTGCATTGCGCTAAATGACGTCGCACGGACATCATTTGTTTTGATGTTAACGTAAATGGCGTCCAGCGCCATTCACGGACGACTTACGCAAACAACGTAAAATTTTAAAATTGAGACGTGGGAACGACGGCCATACTTAACATTGAGTACGCCACCTAGGGGGCATGTTTATCTTTACGCCGCGTATCTCTTACGGAAACGACGTAAAATCACTACGACGGGCAAGCGTACGTTCGTGAATCCGTGTAACTAGTCATTTGCATATTCTACGCTGACCGCAATGGAAACGCCACCTAGCGGTCAGTGTAGATATTGCAGCCTAAGATACAACGGCGCAGGCCGTCGTATCTTAGGCATGTTTAAGTGTATCTCAGTTTGAGAATACACTTAAACATACGACGGCCTTAAATTCGGACTTACGTCGGCGTATCTGCTGATACGCCGGCGTAATTCTTTGAGAATATGGCCCAGGGGTAGGTTTGGGTTGTGTTTTTGAATTATTCCTAATTCAAATTTAGGATTCCGATACTATGATATTATACATTGTAATATGAGTTTTCATATAACTTCAAATACATGCTACTAGACAACAGATATTTTTTATAACACAGAAACATAAGACCCAATTATGGGTCAAAGTAATTGTAAATTGAATAACCCCTTCCAGACACTACTTCAACACGCAACGTCCATGTACAACTGGACTGAGCTACAAATGAGGCAATACATCAGCAGATATCCAGCTCCTTCCTGTGCTGTCATCGTCATCCAGGGCAGACATGGAAGAGGAAAAGGTTACAAGCCAATTATATTTTGAGCATTTAAGGATATATTTTAAGGGATATAGCAGTTTGTTTAATCCCTGATTTCTCGAAATTGGATATTTTTTTGTGCAAACACTAAACTAAATGAAGCCTGCGGTCCAGATTTATAAGAAGATGAGTGCAAGATTAAAGAATTCCAGCAAGCATTTTATCTGCCCATCTAACATAACAAAATGTAATTTTAGAAAAGCCATAAACCTTTCTGTGAATGAAAAATTATATTTTATAGCTTCCCCATGTCTGTAAGGTTATATGCACACAGACTTTTTCATAAAAAAACAAAACAGTCAAATAGGAGTTTTGAAAAGTCATGCATTGGATTTGGATTTCAGGCTGTAGGAATGTTTTTTATAGCTGCTACAGATGAGAGGTACATACATTCTCAATATATGAAATTAAATATTCCATTTCTCCTGGTGTCTGTCTTGTTTGATTCTCATTTAGCCCTAAATTACAAACGTTTTAAGTCTTTTTTTTTTAACTGTTAAATTCATTTATTTTTTTTACTTTATTGAAAAGCACAAAAATTAAATAATGTGCAGCGTCGCCCACCTTACTGTAGCGCCGGGTTACTTCCAAGTACCGGTGCTGACAAAATTTAAGGGATAATCAAATGATTTCAATTTGCAATATTTAAGTAGGGTCTCTGTTCCAGCTTGGCTGTGCTGTGGGCTCATTCTGTTGCGCTGGGGTGTTTTTTTACCCCGGTGCGGTAGGTGGCAGCAGTGGAGTTGGGGTTTGGGTGTTCTCTTTCAGCGGCTAATGAGGAGGCTTGGGCCTCGCTGGGCATGCTGGGAGATGGTACTTATGGAGCAGACGCCATTTTGGGAGGCTCTTCTTCCGGCGTGGCGCCCACCTTCAGGTTGGCCACGACGCAGGGCTCCGGCGTTATGGTCTACCTGGCCGGAGTGTGCGCGCTATGCAGTGTTCCTGGTTTTGGGCCTAAATTGGTCCGGAGCATTCGAGCAGGAAAGGGACTCAGTAGTCGACTAGGTTCCCACTTTTGAAGATCCCAAGCAAGTGTAGCTGTTCGGTGGGGAGTCCATCTGAGGAGCGTCATTGAGAGGCTGGCGGTCCAATAGGATTCAGACGAACCACCGGGGATCAAGGGGACCGGACACTGAAGGATTGACTCCTCTTTCAGTCGGTACCTGATGAAGTCACGTGACGTGACGCAACGCGTAAGGCATCGAAAGACGTGACCGGAAGTGACGCACCTACCCGATCACACAGCCGTTCTCGCTGTCTGTTTTGGTTCAGGCTCTGTTTAGCTGAACCTCCTGTTATTTTATTTTGTGGACGACATTAAATCGGTTTTACAATACTTCACTATTGGAGATTCTTTCCGTTTATTTTGGGACCATCCTAAGCGCACTTGCATACGGAGCCTCCATTTTGGTGAAGTCCGGAGTTGCAGACATAACCAGAAGGACGCCGTCTCTACCATCCACAGACCTCCAGTCGGTGTCACTATAGGAGAGGTGAGGAGGATTCGTTTCTCGTGTCAGATTTCATCTGTGGAGATACCATGCTGTCATTGCATGTGTGTGAGGTAAGCACATTGTGAGCTCAGCTGCTCAAGTGGATCCTTTCATCACTCTGCTTGGATACACAGTCACCGTTTGGAATTGTCATTCACTCCTGTGATTCATGAACTGTCACATATGAACTGTTGTCACAATTGTTTTTTTACACATTTTTTCATTATTTTTTCATTATTAGTATCATTTACACATTGGATTTTGCAGATCCATTGTGCCTACTTGGCACTATTCGTTACACTTTTGCATCACTTTGGAGATCATATTTTATTAGTGTTATTTTCTCTAATTGGACGTTTCACTGCTATTTTACTTTATTATACCACTATTTTGCGCTCATCAATCACTTTATTCATATTATTCATTTGTTGTTATTGCAATTTTAGATTTGAGCAGCATTAAGTTTATTGTATCATTCTTAGTACTTCATTTTCCACCCTGCACATTTGGGCACTGCTAGCGCTTTAGTTTCCCCTTCATATTTACCTGAGTCTCGCCATCCCTCTACCCCTCTGTTGGAGAACTTTGTTCAATAAAAACCTTGAAAGAAACTTTGTGTTTGGTGCAGACATTTCTTATGGACAACTCTTCAAGGAGAACCCCTGAAACAAGCGTATGGAACAGTAAGGTAACGGCAGGCCCAAATCTAAACCAGGAGCTCCTTTGGGGGTAGTGCTACACAAGTATCCACTAATTCTTGCTGCTGGAATCCTGTGTATGCAGGTAATTGCTTGTGCGAAGGATGCCTTACATTTCAACTTACTGTATACAGTAGAACTATAGGCAAAACTTTTTTCGTTTTATTTTGTCCCATAATCAAACAGGAAGTGAAAGAAAATCCCTGAAAATGAAGGGGATTCCTTGGGGACCCCCAGATCACCAGAACTAGTGTCCCAATTGGAAGATTTCCCCTCTATTACCTTTCAAGGGACAACCTAAAATTTAGGATTTCCTTTTAAATTCATTTACAATTATAAAGGTAAACAAGACAGAGAGGGTGAATCTCCTTAACAGGGCACAGACAACAATAAAAACTGACAAATGTTCCAATCACTCCCCACTCTATTCAAAACTACAAAAAAATAAGTTTTCCTTTAGTTACTTTAAGCAAATTTGTTTTTATAAATTTTCTGCAAAGCTTCTTACCTGGAGATCCTGCCAGTATCAGCACTTTCTATTGCAGGATAACAACCCTAATCCACTGCTTTGCAATTACAAGAGTATCAGCATTGTTAGACTGCCACGTGTGCCCCATTCAGTTGGCCTTTTAGGTTTATTAACCTCTTGCCCACGGCCCCATGTTCAAAAGACGTCCTCTTTTTAAAGATGGATATCTCGGTAACGGCAGCAGCTGCTGCCACAACCGAGGTATCCATCTCTTCAGTTGGTGGTCCTGTACACGATAACGGCGGTCTCCGCGGCGGATTCGCCGCGAGATCTCCGTTATCGGTGGCGGGAGAGGGGCCCCTCCCGCCGCTCTCCCGCGCCCTCCGCCACTTACCGGAGCAGTCGGTAGCGGCGGAGGCGATCGGGTGCGTTCGGCAGCTAACTGGGGTTTGCAAATGAGGGGAAGATGTCCTTCACCCAACCCCATAGCTTTGCTGGGCGGAAGTGACGTCAAAACGTCAGTCACGCCCAGCGTCTTAAAGAAACATTTTTTTTGTCATTTGAAAAAATGACAGTTTCAATTTTTTTTTTCTTTTTTTGCATTTAAGTCTAAATATAAGATCTGAGGTCTTTTTGACCACAGATCTCATATTTAAGAGGACCTGTCATGCTTTTTTCTATTACAAGGGATGTTTACATTCCTTGTAATAGGAATAAAAGTGATCAATTTTTTTTTATTTTTTTATTTCAGTGTAAAAAATTATTAACTAAATAAAAATAAATAAGAAAACAAAAAAATGTTTTTTTTAAAGTGCCCCGTCCCGACGAGCTCGCGCACAGAAGCGAACGCATACGCGAGTAGCGCCCGCATATGAAAACTGTGTTCAAACCAAGTGAGGTATCGCCGCGATCGTTAGAGCGATAATTCTAGCCCTAGACCTCCTCTGTAACTCAAAAAATGTAACCTGTAGAATTTTTTAAACGTCGCCTATTGAGATTTTTAAGGGTAAAAGTTTGACGTCATACCACGAGCGGGCGCAATTTTTAAGCGTGACATGTTGGGTATCATTTTACTCGGCGTAACATTATCTTTCACAATATATAGAAAAACTGGGCAAAATTTATTGTTGTCTTATTTTTTAATTCAAAAAAGTGATTTTTTTCCAAAAAAAGTGCGCTTGTAAGACAGCTGCGCAAATACGGTGTGACAAAAAGTATTGCAATGGCTGCCATTTTATTCTCTAGGGTATTAGAAAAAAATATATATAATGTTTTGGGGTTTTAAGTAATTTTCTAGCAAAAAAAACTGGCTAGGTTCACACTACTGCGAATTCAAAATTTCCGATTTCGCGGCTGCGGTTTTGCCGTGATTTTGCCGCAATTTCGGCCGCAAAAAAAAAAAAATTGCAAAAAGTAGTACAGGAACTACTTTTTGAAATCGGTGCAGCGCCGCAGATGCGGCGTCGCACCGATTAGGACGGTGCCATTCCCGACAATTGCCGGCAAATTCCGCCGATGTGAGATGCGATTTGACATGTGAAATCGCATCTCAAATCGTACCAAATCGTACCCAGTGTGAACCTGGGCTGAGTCTCGTAAACACCGAATCTGAAAAACAAGCCCGGTGGGAAAGAGGTTAAATAGGCAGCCCAACGACCAACTTAAAGCGGATGTGCCACGGGAAAATAATATTAAAAGCCAGCAGCTACAAATACTGCAGCTGCTGACTTTTAATATTAGAACACTTACCTGTCCTGGAGTCCAGCGCTGATCGCAGCAGAGGACGAGCGATCGCTTGTCTCTCTGCTGCTCCCCCCTCCATCCACGCTGAGGGAACCAGGAAGTGAAGCGCTCCGGCTTCACTGCCCGGTTCCCTACGGCGCATGCGCGAGTCGCGCTGCGCCCGCCGATTGGCTCACACGCTGTGTGCTGGGAGCCGAGTGTTCCCAGCACACAACGGGCGACAGACGGGAAGTCAGAAAAACCCGTCTTTCGCCCGTAGCGTGTGGCCGGAAGTGGGTGCAAATACCTGTCTTTAGACAGGTATCTGCACCCCCCTCCCCCCTGAAAGCTGTCAAATGTGACACCGGAGGGGGGGAGGGTTCCGATCAGCGGGACTCCACTTTAGGGTGGAGAACCGCTTTAAGGAGATTGCATGATAATCACTCCAAAGACATGCTGTTAGGTTAATTGGCTCTAGTCTGTGTATAAATGAATGTGCTTTTGGACCTTTGATTGCAAGCACCTGAAGGGCAGTGTCAGGAAGGGTTTACCAGAACACCAAATGGTTCCTGCAGGCAAATCCATGTTCCCCTCTTAGAGGTGCATTAGCACGTGCTTACGTTTGTGTGCATATGCGCATGTGCAAAAAATGCGAATGGACGTGTGTATGCCTGCATTATTGAGAGCGGTGTATCCTGTGACAGATGAGGGTGCCAAGTGGGCTATTTAAACTGGGTCAGTACCCAGGATCAGTGCTGTCTGCCTACAGCTTTCCATGATTGTCCTGTTCCCTGTTTATCTGCATCTACTTCCTATTATCTACCTGGCTTGTTGTTCTGACTACTCCTGCTCTCCACCTGCACCAACCCCGGCTTGTACCTTGACCACTTTCCAGTCTCTGCATCTGTACCTTATCTGATCGCACTGTGTAGAACCAGGTTTGTCTGACTCTGTTTATGTTCCAGTCCTTAAAGCGATACCTACAGTAGCTGCAAACTTCTGTCCACCTGCAGTTGGGACCTGCTCTTCCACTGATAACGTCTAAGTACCAGCTTGTTCCAGTCCAAGGGACATCCACTGTCATCTGGTTTAGCACTCAACCAGAAGCCCCGCAGCTAACAGGACTACCAGCACTCATGCCATTCTGCACTCCTGCGCCACCTGTCTGCTCTATCAGGGGACCAGAGTCAGAGGTGTAAGAGAGGCCTTCCCCTGCAAACCAGGCTCTTCCTACCAAGTATGTGACAAGTAGCAACTGATGTGAATGTAATATATATATATATATATATATATATATATATATATATATATATATATATATAGTATGTACAGTAAAACCTTGGATTGCGGGCATAATTCATTCTGGAAGCATGCTTGATGTACAAAGCACTTGTATATCAAAGCGAATTTCCCCATAAGAAATAATGGAAACTTAGATGATTCATTCCACAACCATTTATTCATAAGTCCTTTAGTTTATAGTCCATATAAAAAGATTATAGCAATGTGACCATAAAATTTTAATCCACAAATAGAAGCCTCCACAAGGAGATTAGAAGAAAAATCTGGCAGGAGTTACAGAGTATAAAATAAAAGAGAGGCGACTCTAAGTGTTGCAATATAGTTACATTTAATGAAGTTACAACATTTAGCAACACGTGGTTGATGATTAAAAGAGGCATATCTATGTTTTCAGGCATCCGGGGGAAAGCTGTCCACATAGACCATTCTCCTGACCGCCGGCTCTCACCGCTGTCAGTCTGCAATCGTGACCGGGAAGACTACCCTGCAGGAGAGCGATCTGAAAGGGAGGCTTGAAGCGCTCGTGGAGCGCAGCATGGAAGGGATGACATTAATGGCAACGCGGAGGATGGTCTATGTGGACAGCTTTACCCTGGATGCCTGAATACTTTGATGTGCCGGTTTTTCTCATGAACCATGTGAGTTTATAAATGTTGTACCTTCATTAAATGTAACCATATTGCTACACTTAGAGGCTCCTCTCTTCGCTTTTATACTGTGTTGTGACAAGATGCTACATGTATATCAAGACTTGCTTGTATATCAGGTCAACGTTTATTTAAAAATGTTGCTTGTCTTGCAAAATGCTCTCAAACCAAGGCTTTACTGTATATATGTGAAGCGCTGCGTAAAAATTGTTGGTGCTATATAAATACCTGTAATAAATAAATAAATGTTACAAAATGTAGACAACAAATGATCTTGATCATGATGTCAAGACAACAATGGCATTGATATCATGTTGGCAACAAACAAGTCAAGTCGGGTTCACATATGTGCGAAATGTATGCAGGTTTCCCCTCATCCAATTCGCATGACTTGTGAGTGTGACCGTCTCTCAATGGAGCCAGTTCACACAGATCCGCATTCCAAGATGGTCCTGTGTGTGTTTGGGTCTGGTTCAGGTGGGATTTCAGGCACAAATTTCGCACCTGATTCTCACCTGAAATGGTAAACACTACAAATTCTGGTTGGACCCTCTGCACACTGGTTCATTTGCATAGTTTGCTGGAAAGGGCCATGCAAAATTTGGAGTGTTAATGTGTGGCCACACCCCTTTAGCACCTGATAGTTTAAGTAGAAGCTATTGGGATTTGAGTACAGGTATATATTTTCTCTGGTGAACAGGAACGCACCAGGCCCCATGCTGGGAACTGCGACCGCACATATGTGAACCAGGCCTCAATGACAACAATACATAATCACAGAAAGCCTAGTTTTACCCGTATTTCCTTTCATTACTTTACTACACCTGGAGGTACAACCAGTACTTCCTTTTGAATCATTAAAGCTTTGGCTCGCTGCTCTGGCCACTGTGTAACTAGAGAAGTAATGTTGTTTGAGAAAACTCTTGGTGGCCTTGGCGATTGAGTAATCTGTTTGATTAGCCAGAATGTTTGTACCAATTGTGGAGAGTTCTCAGATCTGTAGGTGTCAATGTCCACTCCAGCAGCCAGATCTAGTTGTACTAAAAAAGGGAGGATAAGGGAAGGGGGTAGTGGCCTGAGGGGAGGCCCAAAAGGGGTTACCAATAGCAACAAATAATGATCTAGAGCAGTGGTTCTCAACCCTCTAGTGCCGTGACCCCTTGATAACATTTCCCAAGTTGTGGGGACCCCTAACAGTAAAATTATTTTTGTAGCGTGGGTTGTCAGCACCCAAGGCAAGACAAGTAATTTGCACCCCTAACCCACGGATACTTAGCGCTCCCTGAGTCCCTTCCACTCGTACGGTATTAAAACCCCTTATGGTACTCACTGTGTCTCCGCAGCAGTCACATTCCTCACCAGTCAGCTGACATCTAGTCTCTGCCCCCCAGTCACGCCGTGAACTGAATGGGTGACTGCGAAGAGGCTGAGTGGGCCACTGCAAGCTCCAGGGACAGTGTGTTATCTTCTAGCAGGAGGAGGGAGTTCAGGCCGCCCGGACACAGCGGTGCTAAAGGAGCTGTCACACGTCTGCCCGACGCAGCCTTCTTTCCTTCCTCACTTGGCTGCCTTCATACCTGAACATTTGTGAGCGGTGGGAGATCCATTTGACATTGGGGTAACGACATCCTGCTATATAGACCTCAAGGCTGGGTTTGAAAGCCACACGCCAACAGAAGATCTCTGGTTGGGATCTTCCCTTTCGGTAAGAGGCAATTGTTTTGGAAGGTGGAGGATTTTCTTTCTATCCCATCACTATTCTGTGGTTTGATGTCACTATATTACCTGTGGGAGAGCAGTATATTTCCAACTACTAAACCACCATCTGAAGCGTCCTTTCTTTTGAAAATAGGACATTGATTCGTTCACTTCCCTTTTTTTCACTGGGACTTTTCATTATTCAATTCAAATAGGGTCATCTATTTGTTTTTGTGATTTCAACACATCCACAGTACTAGTATTGCAACATATGTAGTCGCTGGTTTTTGTTTGAATCATTCCATCAGTTGGGCAGCCTGTTTTGCTATAATTGTTTATTTGTGTGTGTCTCACATTTTAAGTTGCAGCATTTATGTTTTTTGTTTGTTTGCACGACAGCGCAGTGTCACTTCAATCCTTATACACAGCTCCAGGGACAGCCCTGATGGGTAGCCATGAAAAGGTTGGGAGAGCGGTGCGGGATTCAGGAACAGCCCAGGATTTGGTGACCCCTGGCAAATTGTCATTTCGACCCCCAAGGGGGTCCCGACCCCCAGGTTGAGAACCACCGATCTAGAGTATTCTGATACAAAGTGATTTAACCCCCTTAGCGGTATCCCCGAGCGTGACTCAGGGTGGTTATTCTATGCTACTATCGGAATCCTCGAGTCACACTCGGGGTAGATGTGCAGAGCGTGCAGCGGCGCGGCTTACCTTTCGCAGCATCCACAGACAAAGTTACTTACCTTGTCCCTGGATCCTGCGATGCATCCCCGCTGTGTGAGCGAGCGGGACCTCGCTCGATTCACAGTGTCCCCGTGTGCCGCCGATCTCCGTTCCCTGCGACGTTACGACGCATGGGGGCGGAGAACGGCGCCAAATTCAAAAAGGTTAACAAACACATTACATACAGTATACTGTAATCTTATAGATTACAGTACTGTATGTAAAAAATACACACCCCCCTTGTCCCTAGTGGTCTGCCCAGTGCCCTACATGTACTTTTATAAAATAAAAACTGCTCTTTCTGCCTGCAAACTGTAGATTGTTCATAGCAACCAAAAGTGTCCCTTTATGTCAAAAGTGGTTTTAGATCAGCTAGAAAACAGTGATAATAAATTATAATCACTTGCAGAATTGAGCGATAGCGATTTGTGGGGAAATACGTCATAAAACAATAAAAGTAATGACAGCGACAATTCTGCAACTGAGCAAATTTCAGTGATTTTTAGTTGATTACATTATTGAATAATTTTTATTATAATTACATTATTATTTTTTATAATTATTTATAATTATTTATTATATTATAATTTTTTTTTTTTTTTAATTCATACCCGGGATGCCTACTAGACTCTTGTTTGGTCAGATTTAAATGAGTTATTCCTAAGAATTACAGGCCTACAGTATAAAACTCCAAATTTCCTTGCAAAATAATTGTACCGCTTTTGGTACGTAATTCCAGACAGAATCATACCGCCAGGGAGGTTAATATAGTATCAAAAATAGAGTATAAAAAGTACAGTCATGAATGAACAATATGATGAAAAATGCAACCATTTAAAAGGAAACAAGTTGCCATAAACAGTTATAACAAACAAGACTCACAATAAACAACACACAATGTCCGGACGTATCTGGGTTCAGCCACGAGTTATATGCACTATGTACACTACTACTAGTAGCCAAACGAATCACTTAATTGTACATAGTGCATACAACTCGTGGCTGAACCCAGATACGTCCGGACAGTGTCGTCATTGTGTGTTGTTTATTGTGAGTCTTGTTTGTTATAACTGTTTATGGCAACTTGTTTCCTTTTAAATGGTTGCATTTTTCATCATATTGTTCATTCATGACTGTACTTTTTATACTCTATTTTTGATACTATAATAAATCCCTTTTGTATCAGAATACTCTACATCATTATTTGTTGCTATTGGTAACCCCTTTTGGGCCTCCCCTCAGGCCACTCCCCCCTTCCCTTATCCTCCCTTTTTTAGTACTTATTAGCTGGTTACAGCAACAAACCCCAACTTGGGTACATGATCAGGTATAGGTAATTACCGTATTTATCGGCGTATAACACGCACAGGCGTATAACACGCTCCCTAACTTTAAGAAGGAAGTTTCAGAAAAAAACTTTCCACAGTCCCCTGCGTATAACACGCAGGCACAGTTTACCCTCTATTTTCAGGGTAAAAAAGTGAGTGTTATACGCCAATAAATACAGTACTACCATTACCTATATATTAGTGGTTATCTTGCGCCTCTTCCCTTTTCCCCAGTCCCCTGACTATTTATTAGATCTAGTTGTAGCTGCACCTCTCCCCTCAACACATTTCAAATGTTGGGTAAAATGTGCCAAGTCACGATAAGTCGTGCCCCTTTTAACTAACCCTATTTCTTGCATATCTCAATGATGTAGTGGAAGCAAAATTATAGGAATAAGAGAAAATATAAGAAATCCCATTCCTGTTATATCTTTACCACCCCGTCCAATTAAAAATGCACAGATCCCTGTAATCTCTGCACAAACCAAATGCATTATTAGAAAAAAAAAATACACCCACAATGGGGGCCGTACAAGGCACAACGTAGGCATAAAAATACAGACCAACTCATTTTGTGCTCACCTGGAATCAGGAGGCCAACTGCGTAATTCTAAGTAATGAGGTTCCCAGATGTCTAATCTCCTGCTAATCACGGAGAGGAGCCTTCACACAATTCATGGTAACAAGCACTTACAGTTAGGGCCTCATTCTGTTACTATAATTTGATTATTCATTCTGTAGGAGTTTCATTTGTGTAACTCAAACATACAGTATACACCCAGAGCAGCCTTTCTCAACCAGGCTTCAGTGAAATCCTAGGGTTCTTCCAGAGGTTTCTAGGGGTTCCTTGAGCAATTTCTGGGGTTTCAAATGAGTACTGAAATCTATGATATATTTTTTAAAGCTTTATTTATCAAGAAACAAGAATGACAATCACAGCCCATCCACAGGTGTTAGCCAATGATCTTTTTAGCTATCTCTAAGTAGAATTCTTCTGATAGATCACTTTTGTAAGGAGCATTCGCAAATGTACAGTGAGCTGTATCTATAGTCGTTATAAGCAGGGGTTCCCCGAGACCCAGGGCCAGTGCTACCACTAGGCAAACTAGGCAGCCGCCTAGGGCGCTCTACTGCCTAGGGCACCCAGCCACTTCTGTTCCTACCCTCTTCTCTCTGCAGCAAGCAACTAAGTCTCAGTATCAGCAGGCAGCCGCCTTCTCCGTTCGCACATAGTGTCAGAGGACTGTCTGTGTCCCGACTCCCAAATGAATGGAAGCAAGCAAATATTCATTGATAGGCACCAGTAGGCTGCATTGATGGGCGCTGGTGAGGCTACATTTGATGGGCGCTGGTGAGGCTGCATTGATGGGCGCTGGTGGGGCTGCATTTGATGGGCGCTGTTGGAGCTGCATTTGATGGGCGCTGGTGGGGCTGCATTTGATGGGCACTGGTGGAGCTGCATTTGATGGGCGCTGTTGGGGCTGCATTGATGGGCGCTGGTGGACTGCATTTGAGGGGCGCTGGTGAGGCTGCATTTGATGGGCGCTGGTGAGGCTGCATTTGATGGGTGCTGGTGAGGCTGCATTGATGGGCGCTGGTGAGGCTACATTTGATGGGCGCTGGTGGGGCTGCATTTGATGGGCGCTGGTGGGGCTGCATTTGATGGGCGCTGGTGGGGCTGCATTGATGTGCACTGCATTTAATGGGCGCTTCATTAAAAAGGTGGGGTTTACATGGGCAGGGAAAAGGGGGTGGATTTAGGGGTAGAGCCGGGGGGGGGGCAAAATTAGGTTTCGTCTAGGGTGTCAAAAATCCTTGCACCAGTCCTGCCGAGACCAGAAAGTTATTTTAAGAGTTTCAGGAAATTCATTTCTAGCAAGGAGGATTTTATTTAAATCGAGTCGATTTAAATCACAATTGAAATCATGATTTAAATCACTAGTAAAAATGCTTGATTTAAATCATGATTTTTAAATAGAAACTGTCATCTCTGTACTGCAGTGGCTCCTCCTCTGACCCGCTGTTGACTCACCGACAGTTCTATTCACTTTAATGGGACAGCTGGTGATGCGGCAGTGACACAACAATGTGAGGGACGTGGCGGCAGCAGGTGAGTGGATGCCCACTAACAGGCGCTGCCATGAAGGATCTGAAATGTCAGGTCTGCTCTCTAAACGTAAGGACTCATTCTTGCTGGTAGTTAGAATCTTTAAAATTTGCAAACAAAATTAAAGGGTTTGTAAAGGAATGTTTTTTTTTTTTTAATCTTAATAGCTTCCTTTACCTTAATGCAGTGCTGTTTTCATGTCCTCATTGTTTGTTTTTGGTCTCAAGTTGCTGTAATTCTTCTCTGATCTCCACACTTCCTGGTTGTCTGTTTCCTGATAACCACAGTGCTGGGAGCTTTCTCTCTGTGGTCACTAATCCAAGGAGGTGTGATCACTGTGGGGCAGATTCATCAAAGAGATACGACGGCGGATCTCCTGATCCGCCGTCGTACCTCTGAGTCCAGCCGGTCGGATCTATGAGGCTGATTCATAGAATCAGATTCCTCATAGATCTCCCTTAGATCCGACTGGTGTAAGTGACTTACACCAGTCGAATCTTAGGCTGCAATCTACCGCCGGCCGCTAGGTGTCGTCGCTTTTTTTTACGCGTCGGATATGCAAATGAGGAGAACAGCCGATTCAAGTCCGTACGCCTGCTCGTCGCTTTTTTTTAACGTCGTTTGCGTTCGGCTTTTTCCGGCGGATATCTACCCCTGCTATATGAGGGGTAGCTAATGTTAAGTATGGCCGTCGTTCCCGCGCCGAGATTCAAATTTTTACGTCGTTTGCGTAAGTCGATCGGGAATACGGATGGCCGCAATTGACGTAGCCGCCACAAACAATGACGTCCTAGCGACGTCATTTGGAGCATGCGCACTGGGAAATTTCGCCGGCGGCGCATGCGCAGTTAAATCGGCGCGGGAACGCGCCCAATTTAAATTGTACACTCCCCCTAGCCGCGGAATTTGCATTCCGCCGGGGGAGTTACGATCCAACGATGCAATTTTCAAGGTAAGTGCTTGATGAATACTGCACTAGCCTTGCTAAATTGCACCGACGGATCGTAAAACATGTAGATCGAGCGGATCTAAAGATCCGCTGATCTACATGAATCTGGCCCAGTGTGTCTAAAACCCCTCAGCACCAATCAGTTTTGTTTTCCAAACCATCACTGCCCTGTATTGGCTCTGAGTCTCTGTACATCACAGAAGCAGGAAACAACATGCAAAAACTAAACTAGGAATCAGTTAACTATTATGTCTCTATACCCTGTAAACAGTCATTTCAGCCAAAAAAATGTTTTTCCTTTACAACTCCTTTAAGGTTTCCTATTTAGAATTATAAGCTGTTAGATTAGTAAAACAGCGACATCAGAACCGTTATTAGGTTAATGGGTTAATCACACATAGTTGGAGAACTACTCAAATTATTTTATTTAATTAAAACAATAACATTGCCGGTTATCTCAGCTTGCAGAGCTTACCAAAAATGTAAATATTGCAGAATATAAAGCCTCATGCTACATAACTAAGCTCCATTTCATGCTGAATAAACTAAATTTTTAATGTATCTTAGATAGATTTTTACTCCAAAAGCATTTTACTAAAATAAATTTGATTTAAAAAAAAAATCTGATAAAATAATATGATTTAAATAAAAAAAATACGATTTGTCAGCTATGAAGGAGACATGAAGAGACGATGTTAACAAGAACAGCCTGCAGGTAAAGGGATACACATCAGTACATATAACTGATGTGCTTGGTGCTGTATCCCCCTCCCCCCAAAAAAATTCTTATATTTCCTTCTCAGTATATGTCTCCTACGTTCCTTTTTTTTCCAGCTCTGCAGCCTCAGTCTGTTCGGTATTCGGCACTTCCTGAGTTTTTTATGCCCCTCTCTCACTCTGTATCAGTGTTTATCTGTTCATAAAGGGCACATGCCCCCTCTCTCCTGCCCTGTCTATCACAAATAGATAGATTCATGCATTGCATGAATCTATCTATTGTCGGCGCTGCCTCCCTCTATTCAGGTGTCCGGCCCCTTTTCGGGTGCCGGGCACCTGATTTACAGTGGCCGGGGTGTTTTTTGGAAGCACCTGGTTAGAGCCGTAGGCTCTAATAGGTGTCCAAAAAAGTGAACAGCGGGCGCCATGCTGGAAAGCTCGCTGTTCACTCAGCGTTGTGTTAGCAAAGCGAATGAATATTCGTTTTGCTAACACTGAACCGCCTTTCAGCCAATCAGGTGTTCGGGTCTGTTGCCTGTCACCTATTTGGCTGAAAGGACAGGCGCTGTGATTGGACGCCTATCGCAGAGGCCGGAAAGAGACGACAGGAGAAAACAGGAGCGTGGAGGACACCGGACAGCTCTCGCCGCCTGCTGCCATGACCCGCTACCCCACCGAGACAAGGTAAGTGCCGGGCGGGCAGGGAAGGCAGCATTTGATGGGCACAGTAGCGGCAATTGATGGGCACAGTAGTGACAATTGATGGGCACAGTGTCAGCAATTGATGGGCACAGTAATGGCAATTGATGAGCACACTGGCAGCAATTAATGGGCACAGTAGAGGCAATTGATGAGCACACTGGCAGCAATTGATGGGCACAGTAGTGGCAATTAATGGGCACAGTGTCAGCAATTGATGGGCACAGTAGTGGCAATTGATGGGCACAGTGTCAGCAATTGATGGGCACAGTAGTGGCAATTGATGGGCACAGTGGCTGCGTTTGATGAGCACACTGGCAGCAATTAATGGGCACAAAATAGGCCCCTTTTTAACCATTGAAACCACAAAGCAACTTATTAATTCCCTTGTTATCTCTTACCTTGACTATTGTAACTCCCTCCTCATTGGCCTACCTCTTCGCAGGCTATCCCCTATTCAGTCTATCATGAATGCCACTGCCAGACGCATCTACCTTACCAGCCGTTCAGTGTCCGCCACCCCTCTCTGCCAATCCCTGCACTTGCTTGCCATTGCCCAACAAATAAAATTCAAAACATTAATACAGTAAAACCTTGGATTGCGAGCATAATTTGTTCCGGAAGAATGCTTGTAATCCAAAGCACTTGTATATCAAAGCGAATTTCCCCATAAGAAATAATAGAAACTCAAATAATTTGTTCCACAACCATTTATTCATAAGTCCTTCAGTTTATAGTCCATATAACAAGATTATAGCAATGTGATAAGTTGTGTAACCATAAAATGTCCATCCACAAATGGAAGCCTCCACAAGGGGATTAGAAGCAAAATCCAGCAGGAGCTACAGGATATATAAGAGAAGAGAGGCGCCTCTAAGTGTAACAATATGGTTACATTTAATGAAGGTACAACATTTAGCAACTCACATGGTTGATGATTAAAAGAGGCACATCTAAGTATGCAGACATCCGGGGTAAAGCTGTCCAGGAAGACCATCCTCTGCACCACCGGCTCTCACCGCTTTCAGTCTGCAATCGTGACCGGGAAGACTACCCTGCAGTAGAGCGATCTGAAAGCGAGGCTTGAAGTGCCCGTGGAGCGCAGTGTGGAAGGGATGACGTCGATGGCAGTGAGGAGGATGGTCTATGTGTACAGCTTTACCCCAGATCCCTGCATACTTAGATGTGCCTCTTTTAATCATCAACCATGTGAGTTGCTAAATGTTGTACCTTCATTAAATGTAACCATATTGCTACACTTAGCGGCGCCTTTCTTCTCATTTATACTCAGTTGTGACATGATGCTACTTGTATGTCAAGACATCGCTTGTATATTAAGTGAAAATGTATTTAAAAGTTTTGCTTGTCTTGCAAAACGCTCTCAAACCAAGGTTTTTCTGTAATACCATACAAAGCCATTTACAACTCTGCCCTGAGCTATATTGCCGATCTTATCTCCAAATATCACCCAAACCGTCCTCTCCGCTCCTCCCAAGACCTCCTTTCTAGCCCCCTTGTCTTCTCCTCCCATGCTCTTCTCCAGGACTTCTCCAGAGCCTCTACCATCCTGTGGGATTCCCTACCCCAAGCTGTCAAGCTATCTCCTACTCTGTCCACTTTTAGACGATCCCTAAAAGCTCATCTCTTCAGGGAAGCCTATCCTGCCTTCAGCTAATAACCAAATCTTCTATTTCTCCGATCTGTTTATCCCTCGCAGTTATTACCCTTTGTTCCACCAGCCTATTAGATTATAAGCTCACAGGAGCAGAGCCCTCCTGACCCTCTTGTATTGAATTCCATTGTTGCTGTATTGTCTCCCTTTATAGTGCAAAGTGCTGAGCAAACTGAGCGTTATAAATCCTGAATAATGATAAAAACAGTCGAATATTGGGCCACTCTGATGCCGCGTACACATGACCGTTTTTCGGGTTGTAAAAAATGACGTTTTTTTTAATGTCATTAAGAACGATCGTGTGTGGGCTCCAGAGCATTTTTCACGCTGTAAAAAATGGCCATTAAAAATTTAGAACATGCTCTAATTTTTCACAACGTTTTTAACGTTGTCGTTTTTAATGTCGTAAAAAATGGACGTGTGTGGGCTTTAACTACGTGAAAAAAAATGCACATGCTCAGAAGCAAGTTATGAGACGGGAGCGCTCGTTCTGGTAAAACTAGCGTTCGTAATGGAGTAAGCACATTCATCACGCTGTAACAGACAGAAAAGCGCGAATCGTCTTTTACTAACACGGAATCAGCTAAAGCAGTCCAAAGGGTGGCGTCATCCGCATGGAACTTCCCCTTTATAGTGCTGTCAAACGTGTTGTACGTCGCTGCGCTTTGCTAGAGCATTTTTTTTTATCACGATCGTTTGTAGGCAAGACCGTTTTAATGATCGTGTTGAAAAAAACTTTGTCTTTTCTAGACCATTAAAATTTTTATTTTTTACAACCCGAAAAACGATCGTGTGTACGCGGCATCAGAGACCAAACTCCATCAATTTCTGGTAGCGGCCTTAAAAAACGTCAACAAAAAGTTCCTAGGATGTCGTGCTCCATTTCTCCTGCTGATGCTCCCCCCTGCTGCTGTTGTTGAAAATTCCTGGCTGTTAAAATGACATTAATTGCTACACTCCTAAACCTTGTGGACGGCCTTCCCAGAAGAGTTGAAGCTGTTATCGCTGCAAAGGGTGAGCCAACTCAATATTGAACCCTACGGACTGATGCCGCGTACACACGATCGTTTTTCGGGTTCTAAAAAATTACGTTTTTAAGGGTCTAGAAAAAACTACGTTTTTTTCAACCCGATTTTTAAAACAACGTTGCCTACACACGATCGTGAAAAAAAATGTTCTAGCAAAGCGCGGTGACGTACAACACGTACGACGGCACTATAAAGGGGAAGTTCCATTCGGATGACGCCACCCTTGGGGCTGCTTTAGCTGATTCCATGTTAGTAAAAGACGATTTGCGCTTTGTTGTCTGTTACAGCGTGATGAATGTGCTTACTCCATTACGAACGGTAGTTTTACCAGAACGAGCGCACCTGTCTCATAACTTGCTTCTGAGCATGCGCTGATTTTTCACGTCGGTAAAGCCCACACACGACCATTTTTTACAACCTTAAAAACGTTGTGAAAAAATAGAACATGTTCGAAAAAAAAATTGGCTTTTTTTTAGAACCCCAAAAATGCTCTGAAGCCCACACACGATTGTTTTTAATGACATTAACCACTTAAGACCCGGACCAAAATGCAGCTAAAGGACCTTGCCCCTTTTTGCGATTCGGCACTGCGTCGCTTTAACTGACAATTGCGCGGTCGTGCGACGTGGCTCTTAAACAAAATTGGCGTCCTTTTTTCCCCACAAATAGAGCTTTCTTTTGGTGGTATTTGATCACCTCTGCGGTTTTTATTTTTTGCGCTATAAACAAAAATAGAGCGACAATTTTGAAAAAAATGCAATATTTTTTACTTTTGCTATAATAAATATCCCCCAAAAATATATATAAAACATTTTTTTCCTCAGTTTAGGCCGATACGTATTCTTCTACATATTTTTGGTAAAAAAAAATCGCAATAAGCGTTTATAGGTTGGTTTGCACAAAATTTATAGCGTTTACAAAATGGGGGATAGTTTTATTGCATTTTTATTAGTTATTATTTTTTTAGTACTAATGGCGGCGATCAGCATTTTTTTTTTTTTTTTTTTTGTGACTGCGACATTATGGCGGACACTTCGGACAATTTTGACACATTTTTGGGACCATTGCCATTTTCACGGCAAAAAATGCATTTAAAATGCATTGTTTACTGTGAAAATTACAGTTGAGGTTTGGGAGTTAACCACAGGGGGCGCTGAAAGAGTTATGTTTCACCTAGTGTGTGTTTACAACTGTAGGGGGGTGTGGCTGTAGGAGTGACGTCATCGATTGTGTCCCCCTATAAAAGGGATGACACGATCGATGCAGCCGCCACAGTGAAGAACGGGGAAGCTGTGTTTACACGCGGCTCTCCCCGTTCTTCAGCTCCGGGGACCGATCGCGGGACCCCAGCGGCGATCGGGTCCCGCAGTCCCGGTCACGCCCGCGACCCACGGCTGGGTACATGTACAGGACGTACCTGTAAGTACATGTGCCCAGCCGTGCCATTCTGCTGACGTATATGTGCAGGAGGCGGTCCTTAAGTGATTTAAAAAACACGTCATTTTTTAGAACCCGAAAAACGATCGCGTGTACGCGGCATAAGACTGTGATGCCATTAAAGTTCATGTGTGTGTAAAGGCAGGTGTCCCAATACTTTTGGTAATATTGTGTATTTTAAAACGAATATTCATTTTTTTTTACATCTATTTGTCTATTGATTGCATAGAAAATAAAATAATATTCACAAGATTAGTACAGAAATATTATTACTGTTATTACAATATTATCAAAAAATTACAATAACGATCATGCAGGGCCGTCTTTAATATGGTTTGGGCCCAGGGCAAACATTTTTTTTGGGCCCCCCTCCAGCTTATTTTGGGCCTTGCTGGTTCACATGTATGTTTTGGCGGCCCTCATTTGTGCAGGTACAGCAGCCCATTGATTTGAATGGGCTGCCATGCCTTTGTTTCCTGCAGAAAAAAGGTGCATTCAGCATTTTAAAAATACAGTTGCCTTGAAATCCATTCTGCTTTTGCACCATGCTACTTACCTGCAGTTCTTGCACACACAAACGCACTGTGTTTTTAAAAGCGTGACCTAAACGTCTAAAAATGCAGCAAGTTTGACAGTGCGGGAACTGCAGATAAGTCACAGCAGACAGCAGAATGGACAGACAGTGCTGCATTTCAGTGCTTGATGGGCATAGGCGTGCCGTGTGCGCAGCCTATTACATGAGGCATGCGATTTTCTTTGCAGGAAACGCAGGCATGGCGGCCCATTCAAATGAATGGGCTGCTGTGCCTGCGCAAATGTGGGCCGCCAAAACACATACATGTGAACCAGCCAGGCAGGGGTCAAGTCCTGGGGAAAA
This sequence comes from Rana temporaria, assembly GCF_905171775.1. Classification (NCBI taxonomy): domain Eukaryota; kingdom Metazoa; phylum Chordata; class Amphibia; order Anura; family Ranidae; genus Rana; species Rana temporaria. The sequence continues at coordinate 54,893,071 of NC_053490.1, forward strand.
AAGTGTGGGAACTCCCACCCAAGATCTACTCCCCCCACCAAAAAAAAAATGATACGCACATATGCATAATTACTAAACCGCATTTTTTTTTTTTTTTCGATCCACTGTACCTTAGTAATCCTTTGTTACTGCCCGCTTCCTGTATATGGATTCATCGGGTAGTGTGCGGGTATTCCGTCACTTCCTCGATGCCGCAATGTCTCCTGGGAGCTTTTGTCATTGTCCCCAGGAGACATTGCGGAGGTCTGCCGTGAGTTATCGTGGGACTTAGAAAGAACTTTAAGCAAGTTCTTTCTAAATCCCGTGATAACTACCTGATGAATCCATATACAGGAAGCAGCCAGTAATATAACGGATTACTAAGGTTCGCCTGCCCCTGACAGTGACTCGAGCTGGGCATCACCGCTTAGTGAAGGATTGGCTCAGGCGGCTCAGCTGCTCTAGTCCTGCAAAGGGAACTGCGTTCCTGCTGTGAAAAAAGTGCAGGGACTCCGTTCCCACGCGTTCCCGCAGGACTTGAGCCCTGCAGCCAGGCCCAAAATAAGCCCATCAAGCAGTTAAATACAGACAGTAATGTCATGTACTCTGAGGCTTTACTCAGCCTGGACTGCAGGTCTGGTCTGTGATTTAAAGAGTTCCTCTATTTTACACATGGCATGGCATGGGGGTCCCATGGTGCTAAAGCAGAATGGACAGACGGTGCTGTGACCCCCATGCCATGCCATGTGTAAAATAGAGGAACTTTTTAAAACACTGACCAGACCTGCAGTGAATCATCAAATATTATAAAGACTTTGGGCACACTCTACAGAAAACTTCAATTTACAATATAGATTAGCAAACAGTGACATACCTTGAGGAGCAGGACATGAAGAAGTCAGCCTCGGGAAGAGCAAACTGGGGATGTTATAAAATCACATTCTAATTCACTTTTATATGCAAGCAGCACCCAGTGGCAGGAAGGGAGAAGTGCACGTCTAAAGGGAAGCCAGGGGTGCTGTACATTTTAAAACACTGGGAAGGGAAGCAGTACTGTCACTGGCTGCGTGCCGCTGATGATTTTCAGCCTGGTTTGTGGGCAGCACAGGGGCTTAACGGGAGGCAGGGCCACCATCAGGAATTATGGGGCCACTTACACAGCTTCAGGCATGGGCCCCCTGGAGCAGAGAACCGGGATGGGGGGTGCTGCCGCCTGAAATTGAGAAGCAGGGGGGGGGCTGCCGCAAATTTAGAAGCGGGGGGCCCTTTACAAAAAAAGAAAGAAATAAAGAAAAATATATATAAAAAAGGGGTGTAGCCATCCGGGGCCCTGGGGACCTCTGGGCCCTTTAATAAAAAGAAAAAAAGAAATTAAAAAAATATATTTTAAAAAGGGGGTTGCCATCTGGGGACCTCTGGGCCCTTTAATATTTTTTTTTTTAATAAAAATAAATTACAAAAAAAAGGGGGTTGCCATCCGGGACCTCTGGGCCCTTTAATAAAAAATATATATAAAGAAACATTTATAAAAAAAAGGGGGGGTTGCCATCCAGGGCCCTGGGGACCTCTGGGCCCTTAAATAAAAAATAAATAAAAAAAATATATAAACAAAAATAAAAAAATAAACATTTATAAAAAAAGATAAAGGGTGTTTGCCACATGGGGACCTCTGAGCCCTTTAATAAAAAAAAAATTATATATATATATATATATAAAAAGAAAAAAAAAAGAAATAAAATATCTAAAAAAAATGTTTTTTATAAAAAAAAGGGGGGTTGCCATCCGGGGCCCTGGGGACCTCTGGGTCCTATAATAATAATAATAATAATAATAATAATAATAATAATAATAATAATAATAAACATTTTTATATATATATAAATATTATAATTATAAATATATAAATAAAAAGATTTTTTTTTTATAAAAAAAGGGGGGTTGTCATCCGGGGCCCTGGGGAACTATGGGCCCCTGGGGACCCCCAGACCTCTAAAAAAAATTGGCCCTTTAATAAAAAATAAAATAAAAATATATTAAAAAAATTGTCCCTTTAATAAAAATATATAATTTTTTTTTTATTATTTAAAAATAAATAAAAAAAAGGGGGGGTTGCCATCTGGGGCCCTGGGGTCCTCCGGGCCCCTGGGGGCCTCCGGACCCCTAAAAAAAAAAAAAAAAAAAAAAATTTTTTTTTTTTTTTTTTTCAAAGGGGGTTGCTTTGGGCCCCCAACAGTGACAGGGCCCAGGGCACCTGCCCCATTTGCCCTGCGGTAAAGACGGCCCTGCGATCATGCATTAGGTAATAGGAGCTTCATTTGTGCCGTTCAAACTGACAGTCTTCATCTAGATTCACATTGAAAAGTCTTTCAGTTATGAACATTTTTCTTGTTACAATCTGTATGTATAAAATTTGGTATGTTGTGGAAATATTCTATCAATGTCAGGAGAGTGTTTTAACTGCTGTCATGACAACAGCTATTTAAGTTAAAGCGATATTAAACCCAAAACCTAAAATGTATTTTATTGCCAATCATTAGATGTGGTGGCTGCATCCTTTTTTTTCCTCCTGGTGATGATCTGGCCAGTAACACACTTCCTGTATTATACAAACACCACCCTGGATGAATGAGCACAGGAGGCACAGCAGCAATGTCAGTTTGGGGGAAGTGTAGTGTGATATGTATTAGAAGATTTAAATACACTAACAAATTGATGCCAAACTCCAGCTCACACTTTATAATCCGTTACAGCAAACAGTTTTTTTGTTCCTTTTGGGATATAATTTTTACATTAATACATAAAAGATGATCATTTTAATCACCCCTGTCAGTGTTAAAAAAAAAAATCATAAATGTAAACTGATACATTCTGATGGAGAGCGTGTGCTTTTGAAAAAGAACCAGACTTACTGGCTGGATCACCAGATGCAAACAGAAGAAAGCAAATACTAAAATAAGTAAACTAATGTAGCCACATCTAATGCCGCGTACACACCATCACTTTATGTGATGGAAAAAAATGACGTTTTCAAAAACATCACTTTAATTGACCGTGTGTGGGGGAAAACGTCGTTTTATGTCTTGTAAAAAACGACCAAAAAAAATTCAGGCATGCTTCAATTTTATGTGTCGTTTTTCAAAAGTGCACTTTTTACTTCACAGAAATTGACCGTGTGTAGCAAAAAACTTCGTTTTCTAAGACGTTTTTTCATCCACGCATGCCCAGAAGCTACTTATGAAGCAAGCTTCAATGGTAAAACGTGGTGGAACGTAACCTCGCTTTGCAAGATCATTGTGAGAAAACGATGGTGTGTAGGCAAGTTCGTCTTTGAAAATTGAAGTTTCAAAAACGTAATTTTTTACTTCACAGAAAGTGTCGTTTTTTTTCATCACATAAAGTGATGGTGTGTATGCGGCATAAGAATTGGTAAGCTGCAATAATAGAAATGTTTGCTTTTGGGTTTAATACCACTTTAACCACTTGCCGACCAGCCAACCGTCATTATACTGCGGCAGGTTGGCACATTCCCGCGAATCGCCGTAGCTGTACGTCGACTCCTTTTAAGAGCCATAGCAGGCACGTGCATGCCCACTGCACGACGGGGAGACACGATGCTTGTGGCCGGCGACCACGATGTCCAGCGGCCACGCACGATCGTGGGCATGAGAGCCAGATCACGGATGTGCAGGGCCGGACTTACCATTGGGCTTGACTTGGCTCAAGCCCATGAGCCCCGCCCAATAGGGGGCCCCTTACGTTTAAGTTTTTCAATAATAAGCCAGTCATTTAAAGTGGTTGTAATGTAAACCCTCGGACATAACATTGTCTTAAAAAATAGCCCATAACACATGCAGCTGATCATTTGCATAACGTCACCGCGCTTATGCACATTAGCCCCTCTAAACCGGCATTTAAAGCTCGCTGGAATGCAGTCTGTGAGAACTTCCCCTCTGTCCGGCACAGTGCAGTGTTTAGCTCCTTCCACTCTTCCTGATACTCCCCCATGTGACTAGGGTGACCACATTTCCAAACTACCATTCAGGGACACCCCCCTTCCCAAAAATCAGCTTGTGGCGTAACGAATCACAGCACAGTGATTGGACACAAGAGGCGGGATTTATGATTTCTCCAATCACAAGCAGGGGGCGGGGACTGTGCTCTTCCTGGCATTCCCAGCCAGGACAAGTACTGTCAGTGAGTAAAGTGGTGATGTAGCGGCCTTTTTTGGGGGCATCAGATTGGCTTGGGGGGTGGCTGTGTCAGTTTCATTCCGGGACACTGTATTGTCCTGGAATGAAGGTGCCCGGGACAGACCTGCAAAATGCGGGACTGTCCCGGGCAATCCGGGACACGTGGTCACCCTACGTGTGACTAAAGAAGACGTCACAAAAAGGGAGTGAAAGAAAACAGCAGCCGCAGAGACAGCAACAAATGGTTACGGCGCAACGGCGCATGCGCGAGATTACCGACAGAGACACAGTAAGGGCGGAAGCGACGTCATAGTTTGAATCGCATAACAGCAGTACAAATGGCGCTTGAGATACCTGGAAATACAGAGAATGAAACCATCCTAAAAAAGGTATTTGCAGGCCTCGTTTTTGGGGGATATATATATATATATATATATATATATATATATATATATATATATATATATATATATGAATTGCATTGTGATGAGCTGTTATAACTTAATAATTGAAAAACTGCAAAAATCTGCCGGGGTTTACTTCAGAATCGTGATCTCTATTTTTATTCTCAGTTTATCCAGAATTGTGTAGCTCTAATACATAGCTTGTGTACCGGTATGTATCATTTTGTTCTATTTAAAGTAATGTATAGAAGGTAGGGCCCGAAAGTGACTCAAGCCCAGGGACCCCCACCTCCCTAAGTCCTGCCCTGCGGATGTGTGTGTGTAAACACACAAATCTCCATTCTTTCAGGAGAGGAGAGACCGATTGTGTGTTCCTACTAAGTAGGAACAGCGATCTGGCTCCTCCTCTAGTAAGTCACATCCCCATACAGTTAGAAATGCCTAGCAGGGAACAGTTAACCCCTTGATCGCCCTCTAGTGTTAACCCCTTCCCTGCCAGTGACATTTTATACAGTAAACAGTGCATTTTTATAGCACTGATCGCTATATAATTGTCAGTGGTCCCAAAAATGTGTCAAAAGTGTCCGATCTGTCCGCCGCCAAATGAAGCAGTCCCACAAAAAATCGCAGATCGCTGCCATTACTAGTCAAAAAAAAAATTGCCATAAAAATTTCATAAATCTATTACCTATTTTATTACCTATTACAAAAATATGTAGAAGAATACACATCGGCATAAACTGAGGAAGAAATTTGTGTTTTATATATTTTTTTGGGAGATATTTATTATAGCAAAAAGTAAAAACTATTGCTTTTTTTCAAAATTGTTGCTCTTTTTTTTGTTTATAGCACATAAATAAATACCGCAGAGGTGATCAAATACCACTAAAAGAAAGCTCTATTTGTGGGAAAAAAGGACATAAATTTTGTTTGGGTACAACGTCGCACGACTGCGCAATTGTCAGTTAAAGCGATACAGTGCTGTATCGCAAAAAATGGCCTGGTCATTAAAGAGGAAATTCTTCCGGGCCTTAAGTGGTTAAAGAGATCTGGCTCCTCCTCTAGTTAGTCACATCCCCATACAGTTAGAAACACCCAGCAGGGAACAGTTAACCCCTTGATCGCCCCCCCATGTAAGTCTGCAAAAAAATTGCAAGGCCCCTGCAATAGCGGAGGCCTATACTCACTTCTATGGTGGTCCGTGTCTCCTGTCTTCACTCCCTTCCAGCACTGTAGCCTCTGCCAGTCTCCTGGTCGTGCTCCTTTTGCCCACTGGATGAAGCATAACATTGTAATTAGTAATTAGAACAATTATTGACCTAAATTGAACAACAGATTGTCCTCACTGAAAATTTACACCAAGTTCCTCTGAGACTAACCCTTTTTACAGCAACGTGAAGTTGCGACATTGTAAAGTGCTAAAAATCTATAGCGCTTAGATTTTGTCACATTGAAGAGAATGGATGACAAGCTCTAAGTTACTCTAAATTGAAAGAAATGTCAAAATCACATTAGAAACAAAGTCTGATGTCCAATATGCTTACAAGTAACTTAAAGGGCATGTCTGAGTTTACTGTATGGAGCTGCTTTTTGAAGATGTTGCATGGTTAATATTTCCATTGGATGGGGTACATTAATAGTATTTGTGATTTCAAGTGATTGTAAAGGCTGAAGTTTTATTACCCTCATGCATCTATGCATGAAGGTAAAAAACCTTCTGTGTGCTGCTCCCCCACAGCCCCTCGCTTATACTCACCTGAGCCCCCTCTCGATCCAGCGATGTTCACGGGAGACTCGGGTGTCCCGGGTTTCTCTCTACTCATTGGCTGAGACACAGTAGTGGGTGCCATTGGCTCCCACTGCTGTCAATCACAGCCAGTAAGCCAATGAGGAAAGAGTGGGGGCGGGGCTGAACTGCGGCTCAATCGGTCTTATGGATGCATAGAGTAGGGCTCGGTAGCAATCACACACCAGTGCCTCCACAGGAAGCAGCTTGCTACTGGGGGCACTGACCAAGGGGGCAGAAGCAGGAACATCGGCAGGGGACACAAAAAGAGGACTGGGCTGCTCTGTGTAAAACCATTGCACAGAGCGGGTAAGTCTGACTTGTTTGTTATGTAAAAAAATAAATAAATAAAAATACCTTTTATAATCACTTTAAGAGGTAGAAGTCAGTTGACTCTTGCTAAAATCTTATGCTGATCTTCCTTTAAGGAAAACATCCACATACCATTTCAGAAGGTAGTTGGTTCATATAACATAGACACAGAACAAAACACATAATAATTCTTTAAATTAACTGTAAAGTAATAATAAAGCCTCTGGGGCAGATCCACAAAGAAATTACGCCGGCGTATCTATTATTGAAATTTCCAAAATTCCCGCGTTGTATCTTTGTTTTTAATCCTCAAAACAAGATACGACGGCATCTTGGCTTGATCCGACAGGCGTACGTCTTAGTTCGCCATTGGATCTAAGCTGCAATTTTTCGGCGGCCGCTAGGTGGCGTTTCCGTCGAATTCCGCGTTGAGTATGCAAATTAGCTATTTACGGCGATCCACGAACGTATGTCTGGCCGGCGCATTTTTTTTCGTCGTTTGCGTTCGGCTTTTTCCAGCGTATAGTTAAAGCTGCTATTATGAGGCGTACTCAATGTTAAGTATGGCCGTCGTTCCCGCGTACAATTTTGAATTTTTTACGTCGTTTGCGTAAGTCGTTCGCAAATAGGAATTTGCGTAGAATGACGTCACCGTCGTAAGCATTGGCTTGTTCCGGTTAAATTTCGAGAATGCGCACTGGGATACCCCCAGGGACGGCGCATGCGCAGTACAAAAAAACGTCGTTTACGTCGGGTCACAATGTATTTACATAAAACACGCCCCCATTACATCCATTTGAATTCCGCGCCCTTACGTCGTGAGAGATACACTACGCCGCCGTAACTTACGGCGCGGATTCTTTGTGGATAAAAAAAAAAAAAGATAAGTTACGGCGGCGTAGCGTATCTTAGATACGCTGCGCCCGGCGCAAAGGTATGAGGATCTGCCCCTCTGTCTTTAAGCACTTTCAGCAGCTGATTTAAAAGAGAAGTATGTTTTTTTTTTTTATTATTATTCATACTTACCTAGGTGGATGGAATATTGGTCTGATGCTCCATCTGTCTGCCGCTGCTTCTAAGCTTCTAAGCTCTAACAATGCCATTGTTAGAGCTCTGAGAGCTGCAGATTGCCAGTCACAGCCAGGGCTGGACTGGGACAAAAATTTGGCCCTGGACTTCATCCAGACCGGCCCACTTGAATTCAATAAAATGCTGCCCCCACCCCCCCCCCCCCCCCGAAAAATCACGCCCACCAAAAGGCCCCTACATCCATTATTGTATATCATGAGAGGGTGAGAGAGAGGGGAATGAGAGAGAGAGGGAGGGTTGAGGGAAGAAAAAGAGAGTGAGTGTAAAAGACAGGGGGTGAGTGTAGGACCCCTTTTTACACTGAGGCGTTTTTTAGGAGCTTTTGGGCTAAAAATAGCGCCTGTAAAGCGACTGAAAAACTCTTCCGCTGCAGTCCCAGTGTGAAAGCCTGAGTGCTTTCACACTGGGGCGCTGCCAGGGCGTTAAAAAAAGTCCTCCAAGCAGCATCTTTGGGGCGGTGGAGGAGCGGTGTACAAACTGCTCCTGCCCATTGAAATTAATGGCCACCGCAGCTGAAGCGCCTGCAAAGCACTTCGGCAGCAGCGCTACATGGGCGCATTTAACCTTGAATTCGGCTGCTAGTGGGGGTTAAAAGCGCCTGCTAGACACCGAATAGTGCAGTTAAAACGACAGTAAAGTGCTGCTAAAACTAGCAGTGTTTTACAGTCAATGCCTGCCCCAGTGTGAAAGCAGCCTAAGAGTCAGGGAGTGAATGAGACAGAAGAGGGAGCTGAGAGACAGAGGGGGGGAGCTGAGAGACAGAGGGGGGGGGGGGCTGAGAGACAGAGGGAGGGAGCTGAGAGACAGGGGTAGCTAAGAGACAGAGGGGGGACTGAGAGACAGAGGGGGGGTCTGAGAGATAGAGGGGGCTGAGAGAAAGAGGAGGGGGCTAAAAGAGGGGGGACTGAGAGACACGGAGACTGAGAGACAGGAGGGGGACTGAGAGACAGAGGGGGGACTGAGAGAATCTGTTTTAAAAAACGGCCCACTGAGCCATCGGCCCACCGGGAAACTCCCCGTAGTCCCTATGGCCAGTCCATCCCTGGTCACAGCTCTCTGCCCAGCCGGCTCAGGCTCTCAGTGGCGGATCCCAACTCCATGGTCGGGATGACGCAGTGCCTGGACCAACTCTGTGATGTCAGCAGCCATTGGGTCACAGGAGTGCACAACGAACTTCCACTCTGAACGCCTAGGCGGTTGGAGTGTAAATGGAAGAAGGTACGGTATCTCACAAAAGTGAGTACACCCCTCACATTTCTGTAAATATATTATTATATCTTTTCATGTGACAACAGGTGGCTTGTTAAATCTTAGTCTTTACCTTTGAAAAAACCTGACTGTACCAAAAAATCTCTGATGGAGGGAGCTTGTACTCTTTTTTTTTTTTTTTTTAATAATCCAAATAATGTATTCCCTTCCCTGGTGAATCCCCAATGCGCCTTTTCTCTACCGCTAATGGAAGAGTTGCAAATTGTGTCCAGGTTGAAATTCAGGATGATAGGTGCAAGGGGAGTGTGCAATGAGCTCAATTGTTTTCTAGATCTCTGTCTGTCATAAACAGAAAGAGAGTAGGAAAGTGAAGAACACAAGATGGGGCTTGCAGCTTAATTGGGATCCACATCAATGAGTCTATTGCTAATGAGGAACATGCCAGAGCTGCCATATAGACCCACTGGGGCTGAGAGTTTCTGGTAGTGGTCTGAGCTAGCTGTGCTCGCTGTGCTGTTTGGTGGTAAGGGATTCAAGTAAAACTAAAGGAGAAGGGCTACAAGCTAAATGAAGCTGAAAAGGTGGCTCCAAGTAAATGAAGAGGTAGCTATGGGCTAAATGGGCTGAAAGGGTCACTTTAAGTAAATGAAAAGGTGGTTATAGGTTGAATGAAGAGGTGGTTATGGGTTGAATGAAGAGGTGGCTATGGGTTGAATGAAGAGGTGGCTAGGGTTAAATGAACAGGTGGTTATGGGGAAATAAAGAAGTGGCTTTAAGCCAAAATAAGGGGTGGTTACAGGCTGAATCAATAGGTGACTATGATCTAAATGAAGAAGAGGTAAAAGGGTTAAAAAAAATACTAAGAGCAGGCAGACTCTTTATTGCAGAAATGTCATCCTGCACTGGCCAATCAAGGTGAAAAAAGCAGTGTAGAAGATGCTGGTGCTGTAAGGCAAGTATGTTGTACTTTTGTAGCTGGATTCAGGCGCATCGTTGCGGCGGCGTAGTGTATCGTATTTACACTACGCCGCCGTAAGTTTGCAAGGCAAGTACTGTATTCACAAAGTACTTGCCTGCCAAGTTACGGCGGCGTAGCGTAAATGCGGCGGGCATAAGCGTGTCAAATTCAAAATAGGCGGAGGGGGCGTGTTTTATGTTAATATTGGTTGACCTGAAGTGATTGACGTTTTTTAGGAACGGCGCATGCGCCGTCCGTGTACATATCCCAGTGTGCATTGCGGCTAAGTACGCCACACGGACCTATTGGTTTCGACGTGGACGTAAATTACGTCCAGCCCTATTCACGGACGACTTACGCAAACAATGTAAAAATGTCAAATTTCGACGCGGGACTTAAGCTGGCGTATCTACTGATACGCCAGCCTAAGTCTTTCTGAATCTGCCTATATGTCTTCCAGGCCTCCCAGGGTCTCAGAAGTGAACAACGTTCTGAATGATCTGCATATCTGGCTAAGAAACAGAATTTGGAGGGCCCTAAAAAAAGATACAATATTGTGGGTAAGACATTTCTTCTAGTAGCGTATATTCTTGCAAACCATATGTGACTGAGGGGAGGGATTAGTTGTCGAGAATATATGCATTGTTATACTGAAAATACCTTGTAGAAAATCAGCGTTAAGGATGATTGCTGTTACCATGACAGCGTATGTCTCTATATAAACTGTGTGTAACGTACACCTGACTCCATGCCCTTTGATGAAGTCACATGTTCAGTGATGCAACGCGTCAGGAAGGAGCCAGGTGTCGTCACTTCCGGTCGCGGCTGAGACCGAAAGTACCCTATTAGTTTGGCGCTGAACTACGCAATTTTAAACTGTAAGTGATTACTTGTTTTTTTTATAAATTTACTTACTACACCGTGGAACCCCCCCCCCCCTTTTCATTACATGTTAACTGGCCTTTGAGGAGTTTTGAAAGGAATTTTGTTGGTCACCGATCGGCTGGACCTGGATTCTCATGGATATCATTGGTGTGCTTTGAAGGATCAACTAGACCTGTAGGGGTCTTCAAATGAGGTGAGAGGCTGGGGCAAACCATTAAACGCGCCGTGGATGGTGGAAACACTGGGATGAATTTGATGTCACCGCTGTATGCACATGCACTTTGTTCAATCAACTGTTTTTTGAACGGACTTATTTTCATATCCATTTCCACTTTTTGGCACATAGTGCACTTTAGAGTTGAAAAATATTTTATTGGATTGCCTATTTGCACATTATTTCTTTGCACTTTATGTTGTTTTTGCACATTTATTGAGGACGTATCCTTGTTATTATCATATTTCTTTTTGTAATCCTATGAAAAGTGTCCTCTGGAAATATTGCACTTTATTGATCTTAGATTAGTAATTATTAAGTAAGCGCCACATTTTCTACTTTTTTATTGATTTTAGTCTGTGAACACCTTTTTATGTTGTCAGCTACTGAATAGCGTTTTCATATTTGTTTATGGTTTGCGCATTAGTACTTCTACATAATTAGTTGCATTGAAATGTTTGTATTGAAGTGGTTAACCAAATCCCTAAGCAAGGTATAGATTTCATGGCCCATTGGAACTCAAAGTCTGTTTTAAGCTGTGTGACAGATATTAAGTGACAGTGATTTACTTCTGTTAACTGTGGCAAATTAATGTAGCAATTTAAGCAAATTAGGAATGGTTGTTAGAGGGGAAGTGATGTACATGAGAACATTGTTCGTGCAAAGAGAAATGGCAATCAACTTTAACTTAAAATCAATCTTTTTTTATTTTTACAGCTTCTTATTATCTATTAATGATTTTTAAACTATTAGAATAAATTATCCTATCTACAGGTATTGGGATCTTCTGTAGCTTCACAGCTCAGTCCCTGACCAGACATAGCAATCACATTCTCCTGAGGCAGAGAAGGGAATCTAAATGCTTGCTACATTGTGAATAAAGAAACAGATTTGGACAGCACACCCTAAAAAAAGTTAATTCACCCAAAATTAATATCTCAGATTTTGTTAGATGCCACTGAGTGGAAACTCTCATTGGTTTGCATAGTATCTTAAAACCTTAATAACATGACCTGTGGAAGAAGCTGCGGTGGACCTTTAAGCAAGACATCTGTTGGATGATTTGAGATGTTTTGATTTGCGGAGCAGAATTCAAGCTAAATAGGCCTGCAGTACCTCATTTGGCCTGAGGTACGGGGCGCAGAAGCCGCGCAGAGCCGAAAATAGGCCTGCAGTACCTAATTTGGCCTGAGGTACAGGGGCGCAGGAGCCGAGAAAAGCCAAACATTGGCCTACAGTACCTCATTTGGCCTGAGGTACGGGGGCGCAGGAAACGAGCCAAAGTGTCCTTGGGCCTTTTCAGACTTTTTCAGCGCTCTCTGGCACCCCCCACCTCTGGCCGCATTCGGTATTGCATCCAATTGAAGTCAATGCGGAACTAATTATTTTCGTTTCCATTGACTTCAATGGGAAAGCTCACTTTGATATGCGAGTACTTTGGATTACGAGCATACTCCTGGAATGGATTATGCTTGAAATCCGAGGTTCAACTGTATATAGTTAATTGTCTGAATACAAGAGGCATGTGTATTATTGAATCTTGGTGTTCTTTATGTGTTTCTTCCAGATCTGTCCAATATTCCTGTGTGAAAAGAATTCCTTTAATTTGCCCCTGTTTAGGAACGTTTTTAACCACTTCCCTACCGGCGCATTGTAAAATTACGCCGGCAGGAACCCTCTCTCGATCCGGGTGGACGTCATATGACGTCCTGTGCTCCTGGCGATCTAGGGCGTGGGCGCGCCCGCGGCAACGCTCGTGACCCGGCGCAGGTGCCCGGCGGCCGCGATTGCCGCCGGGCAACCGCGATTGCCGGTAATCATGGCAGGAGTGTGGATCTGTGTGTGTAAACACACAGATCCACCTCCTGTCAGCGGTGAGGAGACCAATGTGTGTTCCCAGTACAGAGAAACACACATCGGTCTCCTCCCCTTGTGAGGCCCCTCCCCCCTACAGTTAGAACACACCTTAGGGAACATATTAACCCCTTCAGTGCCCCCTAGTGGTTAACCCCTTCCCTGCCAGTCACATTAACACAGTAATCAATGCATATTTATAGCATTAATCGCTGTATAAATGTGAATGGTCCCAAAAACGTGTCCGCCGCAATGTCACGGTCACAGTAAAAAATCGCAAATTGCCGCCAATACTAGTAAAAAAAATTATAAAATTTAAATGCCATAAATCTATCACCTATTTTGTAGACGCTATAACTTTTTGCGCAAACCAATCAATATACGATTATTGCGATTTTTTTTTTTTTTTTTTTTTACCAAAAATATGTAGAAGAATACGTATCGGCCTAAACTGAGGACATTTTTAATTTTTTTTTAAATTGTGATATTTATTAATAAAAAAAGTAAAAAATATTGTGTTTTTTTTTTAAATTGTCGCTCTTCTTTTGTTTATAGCGCAAAAAATAGAAACCGCAGAGATTATCAAATACAACCAAACGAAAACTCTATTTGTGGGGGGAAAAAAACATAAAGATTTTGTTTGGGTACAGTGTTGCATGACCACGCAATTGTCATTTAAAGTGCAACAGTGCTGAAAACTAAAAATTGGTCTGGGCAGGAAGGGGGTGAAAATGCCCTGTATGGAAGGGGTTAAAGACCGGTCATTACTACACTCTTTCTTTGTGCAGGGTGATAGATCTTGTATTTGCCCTCCTGTAGTTCTAGTTCTCAGCAGTCATTTGTAGTGAGTGGTACCACCCAGAGTTCTGCCCTCTGCACCAGCTATATGTCACACAGTGATGATGTCACTGCAGTTGATTTTGCGCAACATTTCAGCGCTAATGCCACTACCCCACAATTAGCAGCAGTGTTGTGCTTCTTCAGTTGCCAATTGGGTTGTGATCTGATAGACCTGATAAAAAATTCAGGAGCCACCCCACCAGAGGACTTTGTTCCCCCCCATACAGTGCCTTGAAAAAGGATTCATACCCCTTGACATTTTCCCCGATTTGTCATGTTACAACTAAAAACGTAAATGTATTTTATTGGGATTTTATGTGATAGACCAACACAAAGCGGTACATAATTGTGAAGTGGAAGGAAAATGATAAATGGTTTTCAAAATGTTTTACAAATAAATATGTGAAAAGTGTGGCGTGCGTTTGTATTTAAAGTCAATACTTTGTAGAACCTCCTTTCGCTGCGACTACAGCTACAAGTCCAAAGGCCAAAAAGTTAAATTTTGTTCTCATCTGACCAGAGCACCTTCTTCCACATTTTTGCTGTGTCCCCCACATGGCTTCTCGCAAACTGCAAACAGAACTTCTTATGGCTTTCTTTCAACAATGGCTTTCTTCTTGTCACTCTTCCATAAAGGCCACATTTGTGGAGTGCGTGACTAATAGTTGTCCTGTGGACAGATCTGTGGATCTCTGCAGCTCCTCCAGGCTTACCATGGGTCTGTTGGCTGCTTCTCTGATTAAAGTGGAAGTTACACCTACAGGTAAGCCTAGATTAAGGCTTACCTGTAGGTGCTTGCAATATCTCCGAGACCTACATGGTCTTGGAGATATTTGCAATTTTCCCGAGCGACGACTTCTTCTGCGAATGCGCCGTCTTGAAAGGTCACGCTATGCCGTTTCAAGCTGGGGTCATGCCGTTAAAGGCGACTCCCACTCACACACAAGGGAGTGACATGACGCGACTCTGGCCAGTCACAGAGCCGGAGTTTGCGCCCCCCGGAAGAAGAGGGGTGAAGATGGACACTCGCTGCAATAGAGGAAGATGGCGACATGGCAAATAACAGTTTTTTATTAAGCGCAGGTTGACATTGTGATACAAAAATACTTCAGCATAATAGTAGCATAAACAGTGTACTGTATATCACAATACAATAAATCACGAGGCAGACAGCAGGGGGAGCTCGGCGGCTCCACATAGAAACTACTAAACCTCAAGCACTGTCTGCCGGAAACCACGTCAAGATGCACAAAAAAGGAAAACAATAAAAGAAAGAGAAAGAGCGAAAGGAGAGGGCCAGAAAGAAAATAAAAGGAGAAGAGAGAAGAAACTGCAGATACAGGAGGAATGGGGGGGAACGAGGTGGGGGGGGGGCTCAGTCAGTAGCTCAGGGCAGGTCCTCTCGCCGATGCCACTCCTCCCAGATCTTGTCATGCATTATCAGTCTATCCTGTAATCTGGCTGTCATTTTTTCCATCAACTCTATATCTTTTATCCTAGTATACAAATCTGCCAGAGATGGAGGGGATAGTCGCTTCCAATGGAGAGCAACCAGGCATCTCGCAGCTGTCAAAATATGTCTCAGCAATTTTTTGGAACATTTGGGAATTTGCAAGGGCGTTACCCCTAGCAGAAATAATTTTGGGGTCCTAGGAACCGGTACTCCCAGAAGACGGGACAGCAGCGCTGTGTTTCCATCCAAAATGGTACTATCTTGGGGCAGGTCCAGTATATATGGTACAAGGTCCCCTTGGCTCCCTGACAGCACCAACATCTATCTGAGCTGGAAGGATAAATAGCGTGGAGAACATCTGGTTTCAGATACCAAAAGTAGAGGATTTTGTAGGCATTCTCCTTATAGAGCGTGCAGAAAGAGCTTTTGGCTGCCTGAGACCAGACTGTCTGCCACGTTGCCGCTGGGATCTCCTCCCCTAGCACCTTTTCCCAGCGGAGCATATACGCATGCTTACCCTGAGTGGGGAAGGAGCGAGAGTTTAGCAGTCGATACATGTCTTATATCAAACCGCGGCGAGCAAATCCCTCTAACACCAGCTTTTCGAAGGGGGTTGGCACCGAAAATTGGAAATTCGGGGCAAAGGATTGTGCGTAGTTTCGTATGTGCAAATACTGTACCCATAAAACACCTGGCAAGGTAGATCGAACTTCTTTTGTAGATCAGAGAATGAGAGCAATTTACGAGTTATAGGGTCCACTAGGTGGCCAAAGTGGAGTTAGTCCGTCAGGCATCCTGGGGTTATACAGGAAAGAGGTCAAAAGAGACCTTTCCGAACCCAGGCTATGTGCACGGGACAATCTACGCCAGAGCGTCCTAAGGTGAAGCATAGGTCCCAGGAGCCGGCCCGAGTCCACCTCTGCATTCGCGTTCCAGAGCAGGTTGTTTGGGTGTGTGGGTGCAAGCCATATTTTCTCGATTTCTGTCCATTTATTATAAGAGCGTTGGGGAA
Organism: Rana temporaria; assembly: GCF_905171775.1. NCBI lineage: Eukaryota > Metazoa > Chordata > Amphibia > Anura > Ranidae > Rana > Rana temporaria. The sequence goes on from NC_053490.1 coordinate 54,909,256, forward strand.
ACCAGGAGGTGATAACACGCAACTGAGCTGCCTGGTAGTACTTGAGCAGATCGGGAAACCATAGTCCCCCGTCGGAGCGAGACGCCGTCAGAACCGTGCAGGGTATCCTATGCCTCCCGTAGTTCCAGACAAAGCGCACCACGTCCGCCTGGAGCCTTCTCAGGTCTGTATATGGAATTGGAATGGGCAATGTCTGGAAGAGGTAAAAAAGTTTGGGCAGGATGGCCATCTTCACAGAGGGACATTGCAGGCTTCTACTGCAGGTAAGTGTCACATAATGGGCTACTATGCGATGCGATAGTAGCCCATTATGCTTTACCTTAGCAGGGAGACATAGAGGAAGTAAACCTCATCAGGGTTTACTTAATCTTTAATGCACTCCTTGCTCAGTCTTTCAGTTTGATGGATAGCCACATTTTGGTAGGTTTGCAGTTGCAGTGCTCCGTGAAAATATTTTTTTATATTTTTTTATAACCTAGCCCTGCTTTAAACATCTCCACAACTTCATCCCTGACCTGTCTGGTGTGTTCCTTGGCCTTCATGATGCCGTTTGTTCGCTAAGGTTATCTAATAAACCTGAGGGCTTCACAGAACAGCTATATTTATACTGAGATTAAATTACACACAGGTGGACTCTATTTACTAATTAGGACTTCTGAAGGCAATTGGTTCCACTAGATTTCAATTAGGGGTATCAGAGTAAAAGGGGGCTGAATACAAATGCACACCACACCTTTCACATATTTATTTGTAAAAAAATTGAAAACCATTTATCATTGTTCCTTCCACTTCACAATTATGTGGCGCTCTGTGTTGGTCTATCACATAGAATCTCAATAAAATACATTTATGTTTTTGGTTGTAACATGACAAAATGTGGAAAATTTCAACAAGTATGAGAACTTTTTCAAGGAACTGTATCTTGCGAAATAGGAATCAGAACCGACTCCAACTGACCCCAGAACAATGGAACAGGATACTCTACTAGGCTCACAAAACTTCTATTTGTACAAAATTCCAAATATCAGGCTTCAAGTGCCTCTCCCATTGGTACAAAACTCCTAACACGTGACATAAAATGTTTCTTACAACCCCTGACAGGAGGTGTTGGAGGTGCGACTCAACTCCTGGCAATTTGCTACATATTTTTTGGTCATATCCCTCTCTCCAACACTTCTGGTACCACGTCAAAAGGATTCAAAGATTACTCTTCACCCAATGACCCAGCCTTTTTCCCAAAAAACATAGAGCTCTGTGCTTCCACATTTTCCACACAGAAATTGCATTTGGAGATGTTGGAAACCAACCAAACACACCACCCATTGCCATGTGGGGGCAGGGCCGCTAATAGGGAAGGGGACCACCAGTCCTCCTGTAGGGGGCCCGGGCACACAAGGGGGCCCAAACAGCAGCGGGAATTAGTGCGGTTGGGCTGAGGGGGAATTACAGAAGGATGCCCTGTGCGTCTCTCTGCAGCAGCTAAAAGCCAGTTTTACCCCCTCTTGCTGGTTTTCAGCTACTGCAGGGAGAGACACAGAAACAGGGCATCGTTCCTGTAATTGCTTTGCCGAAAACAATCCTCCTCACTGTCCTGCCTGCTTCTGATTCCCCCCCCCCCATGTTACTGTGCTGCCCCCTCCCTGTCCTGTAAAAAAAAAATAACAAATTGTAAAAAAATTACACTTAAAACATTGTTATAAATAATAAAAAAAAAATGGAAAATAATTGTAAACATTTTTTTATTTTTTTTATAAAAAGTATCATTTTTATTAAAAAAATTATTAAAAAGGGCAATTCACACAGGTTATGTTTGTGTTGGTTAATAAAGATTTTACTGTATCTTTAGTGAAAATATGGTCTTCATATATTGGGGGTGGGCTGTACTGGGCCCCATGATTTCTAACAGCAGCCCTGTGTGAGGGATCAAGGTGAACAAAATTGAATAGAAAACCTAATCACCACGCATAGAGGCAACCATGACAAATTTAGAAAAGCCTCGTTCTGATGGAATAAGTTTCCTATCTTTCCAGAGTTCAAATCTTTTTTACAGGAGGACGTGATACAAACATAGCGCCTTCTATTCTTAGAAGGAGAGGATAGAAGAGAGATTCCCCCACTGTGTTCCCCATCCCCCATGCTTTCCCTTTTTTTTATATATATATTTATTATCTGTTCTACCCTACACTTTCTTACTCCCCTACTCAACTTCAGTTTCAAAATGAATTTGTACAGTGGAATCCATGCTCTGAGATTATCTTGCCACATTGATCAATAACTACATAGGATACCAGGGAACCATTAGGTGTTGATTGTAAATTCAGTGATGTTATATTGATTTGTTAATGCCCTGGCGGGAAACAAAAAGTATTTTTCTATCAGCCATATGTATGGAATGTTCTTATACTCTGGCTGTCTGATATTTTGTATAAATAAAGAATGCTTAAAAAGAAAAGAAATTCAAGAGCCAATGAAAGGAACACACCCGGCAGGCTGACAATGCTGCTGCTAATTGTGAAGCAGTGGCTTAATGTTCTCATCCCTAAGGCCCCTTTCACAATGGGGCGGGAGGCGCGGTGGCGGTATAGCACCGCTAAAAATAGCGGCCCCATACCGTCGGAATCGTCGTGGGATTTGGCCGCTAGCGGTGCGGTATTAACCCCCGCTATCGGCCGATAAAGGGTTAATATCGCCCACAATGCGCCTCTGCAGAGGCGCATTGCGGGCGGTATTACCGCGGTTTCCCATTGTGTTAAATGGGAAGGACCGGTGAAGGAGCGGTATACACGCCGCTCCTCTCACCGCTCCAAAGATGCTGCTGGCAGGAGATTTTTTTTCTCTCCCGCCAGTGCATTGCCTGAAAAACTCCTCAGTGTGAAAGGGGTCTAATAGGAATGTGTACGGTGACACATAATGCCAAATATATTATGAAATAGATTTTTGGTTTGCATATACTTTTTGTAAAAGTCAAAGAAAAAAAAAAGTAATTATGCCCAGTATATATATTTATATTTGCAAGTAAAAAAAATATATATACCGTATTTATCGGGGTATTGGGCGCACCCGCGTATAGCGCGCACCCCCAACCTAGAAGGGAAATTTCAGAAAAAAAAAATACTTACAGTTTGAATGCCCCTCGTCGGTGTCTTGCCCGGCGTCCATCGGCGGCCTTGTCCGGTCCGGCGTCCGTCTGCGGCCTCGGTGGTGTCCTCCCGCGCTGTCTCTGAGTCGAATCCCCGCTTCCCGCGCTGTGTTTGAACGCAGTCGCCGACA